>NW_023367029.1:0-59921 GCF_902167145.1 Zea mays | reverse complement strand
AAAACTCGTACGTGTTAGCCTTCGGTATTATTGAAAATGGTCATTCATGGCTATTTTCGGCAAAATGGGGGTTGTGTGGCCATTGATCGTCGACCAGAGGCTCATACACCTCACCCCACATATGTTTCCTTGTCGTAGATCACATTCTTGGATTTCTGGTGGAGACCATTTCTTGGTCCAAAAATCCGTAGGTGTTAGCCTTCGATATTATTGAAAATGGTCATTCATGGCTATTTTCGGCAAAATGGGGGTTGTGTGGCCATTGATCGTCGACCAGAGGCTCATACACCTCACCCCACATATGTTTCCTTGTCGTAGATCACATTCTTGGATTTCTGGTGGAGACCATTTCTTGGTCAAAAATCCGTAGGTGTTAGCCTTCGATATTATTGAAAATGGTCGTTCATGGCTATTTTCGACAAAAATGGGGTTGTGTGGCCAATGATCATCGACCAGAGGCTCATACACCTCACCCCACATATGTTTCCTTGCCATAGATCACATTCTTGGATTTCTGGTGGAGACCATTTCTTGGTCAAAAATCCGTAGGTGTTAGCCTTCGGTATTATTGAAAATGGTCGTTCATGGCTATTTTCGACAAAAATGGGGGTTGTGTGGCCATTGATCATCGACCAGACGCTCATACACCTCACCCCACATATGTTTCCTTGCCATAGATCACATTCTTGGATTTCTGGTGGAGACCATTTCTTGGTCTAAAATCCGTAGGTGTTAGCCTCTAGTATTATTGAAAATGGTCGCTCATGGCTATTTTCAAGGTCGCTCATGGCTATTTTCATAAAAAATGGGGGTTGTGTGGCCATTTATCATCGACTAGAGGCTCATAAACCTCACCCCACATATGTTTCCTTGCCATAGATCACATTCTTGGATTTCTGGTGGAGACCATTTCTTGGTCAAAAATCCGTAGGTGTTAGCCTTCGGTATTATTGTAAATGATCGTTCATGGCTATTTTCGACAAAAATGGGGGTTGTGTGGCCATTGATCATCGACCAGAGGCTCGTCCACCTCACCCCCCATATGTTTCCTTGCAATAGATCACATTCTAGGATTTCTGGTGGAGACCATTTCTTGGTCTAAAATCCGTAGGTGTTAGCCTCTAGTATTATTGAAAATGGTCGCTCATGTCTATTTTCAAGGTCGCTCATGGCTATTTTCATAAAAAATGGGGGTTGTGTGGCCATTTATCATCGACTAGAGGCTCATAGACCTCACCCCACATATGTTTCCTTGCCATAGATTACATTCTTGGATTTCTGGTGGAAACCATTTCTTGGTTAAAAACTCGTACGTGTTAGCCTTCGGTATTATTGAAAATGGTCATTCATGGCTATTTTCGGCAAAATGGGGGTTGTGTGGCCATTGATCGTCGACCAGAGGCTCATACACCTCACCCCACATATGTTTCCTTGTCGTAGATCACATTCTTGGATTTCTGGTGGAGACCATTTCTTGGTCAAAAATCCGTAGGTGTTAGCCTTCGGTATTATTGAAAATGGTCGTTCATGGCTATTTTCGACAAAATGGGGGTTGTGTGGCAATTGATCATCGACCAGAGGCTCATACACCTCACCCCACATATGTTTCCTTGCCATAGATCACATTCTTAGGATTTCTGGTGGAGACCATTTCTTGGTCAAAAATCCGTATGTGTTAGCCTTTGGTATTTTTGAAAATGGTCATTCATGGCTATTTTCGACAAAAATGGGGGTTGTGTGGCCATTGATCATCGACTAGAGGCTCATACACCTCACCCCACATATGTTTCCTTGCCATAGATCACATTCTTGGATTTCTGGTGGAGACCATTTCTTGGTCAAAAATCCGTAGGTGTTAGCCTTCAGGTATTATTGTAAATGGTCATTCATGGCTATTTTCGACAAAAATGAGGGTTGTGTGGCCATTGATCATCGACCAGAGGCTCATACACCTCACCCCACATATGTTTCCTTGCCATAGATCACATTCTTGGATTTCTGGTGGAGACCATTTCTTGGTCAAAAATCCGTAGGTCTTAGCCTCTAGTATTATTGAAAATGGTCTCTCATGGCTATTTTCATAAAAATTGGGGGTTGTGTGGCCATTGATCATCGACCAGAGGCTCGTACACCTCACCCCACATATGTTTCCTTGCCATAGATCACATTCTTGGATTTCTGGTGGAGACCATTTCTTGGTCAAAAATCCGTAGGTGTTAGCCTTCGATATTATTGAAAATGGTCGTTCATGGCTATTTTCGACAAAAATGGGGGTTGTGTGGCCATTGATCATCGACTAGAGGCTCATACACCTCACCCCACATATGTTTCCTTGCCATAGATCACATTCTTGGATTTCTGGTGGAGACCATTTCTTGGTCAAAAATCCGTAGGTCTTCGCCTCTAATATTATTGAAAATGGTCGCTCATGGCTATTTTCATAAAAAAATGGGGGTTGTGTGGCCATTTATCATCGACTAGAGGCTCATAAATCTCACCCCACATATGTTTCCTTGCCATAGATCACATTCTTGGATTTCTGGTGGAGACCATTTCTTGGTCAAAAATCCGTAGGTGTTAGCCTTCGGTATTATTGAAAATGGTCGTTCATGGCTATTTTCGACAAAAATGGGGGTTGTGTGGCCATTGATCATCGACCAGACGCTCATACACCTCACCCCACATATGTTTCCTTGCCATAGATCACATTCTTGGATTTCTGGTGGAGACCATTTCTTGGTCTAAAATCCGTAGGTGTTAGCATCTAGTATTATTGAAAATGGTCGCTCATGGCTATTTTCAAGGTCGCTCATGGCTATTTTCATAAAATATGGGGGTTGTGTGGCCATTTATCATCGACTAGAGGCTCATAAACCTCACCCCACATATGTTTCCTTGCCATAGATTACATTCTTGGATTTCTGGTGGAAACCATTTCTTGGTTAAAAACTCGTACGTGTTAGCCTTCGGTATTATTGAAAATGGTCATTCATGGCTATTTTCGGCAAAATGGGGGTTGTGTGGCCATTGATCGTCGACCAGAGGCTCATACACCTCACCCCACATATGTTTCCTTGTCGTAGATCACATTCTTGGATTTCTGGTGGAGACCATTTCTTGGTCAAAAATCCGTAGGTGTTAGCCTTCGATATTATTGAAAATGGTCGTTCATGGCTATTTTCGACAAAAATGGGGGTTGTGTGGCCATTGATCATCGACCATAGGCTCATACACCTCACCCCACATATGTTTCCTTGCCATAGATCACATTCTTGGATTTCTGGTGGAGACCATTTCTTGGTCAAAAATCCGTAGGTGTTAGCCTTCGGTATTATTGTAAATGGTCATTCATGGCTATTTTCGACAAAAATGGGGGTTGTGTGGCCATTGATCATCGACGAGAGGCTCATACACCTCACCCCACATATGTTTCCTTGCCATAGATCACATTCTTGGATTTCTGGTGGAGACCATTTCTTGGTCAAAAATCCGTAGGTCTTAGCCTCTAGTATTATTGAAAATGGTCGCTCATGGCTATTTTCATAAAAAATGGGGGTTGTGTGGCCATTGATCATCGACCAAGCCATGAACGACCATTTTCAAAAATACCAAAGGCTAACACGTACGGATTTTTGACGAAGAAATGGTCTCCACCAGAAATCCAAGAATGTGATCTATGGCAAGGAAACATATGTGGGGTGAGGTTTATGAACCTCTAGTCGATGAAAATGGCCACACAACCCCCATTTTTTATGAAAATAGCCATGAGCGACCTTGAAAATAGCCATGAGCGACCATTTTCAATAATACTAGAGGCTAACACCTACGGATTTTAGACCAAGAAATGGTCTCCACCAGAAATCCAAGAATGTGATCTATGGCAAGGAAACATATGTGGGGTGAGGTGTATGAGCGTCTGGTCGATGATCAATGGCCACACAACCCCCATTTTTGTCGAAAATAGCCATGAACGACCATTTGCAATAATACCGAAGGCTAACACCTACAGAATTTTGACCAAGAAATGGTCTCCACCAGAAATCCAAGAATGTGATCTATGGCAAGGAAACATATGTGGGGTGAGGTGTATGAGCCTCTGGTCGATGATCAATGGCCACACAACCCCCATTTTTGTCGAAAATAGCCATGAACGACCATTTTCAATAATATCGAAGGCTAACACCTACGGATTTTTGACCAAGAAATGGTCTCCACCAGAATCCAAGAATGTGATCTACGACAAGGAAACATATGTGGGGTGAGGTGTATGAGCCTCTGGTCGACGATCAATGGCCACAGAACCCCCATTTTGCCGAAAATAGCCATGAGCGACCATTTTCAATAATATTAGAGGCTAAGACCTACGGATTTTTGACCAAGAAATGGTCTCCACCAGAAATCCAAGAATGTGATCTATGGCGAGGAAACATATGTGGGGTGAGGTGTATGAGCCTCTGGTCGATGATCAATGGCCACACAACCCCCATTTTTGTCGAAAATAGCCATGAACGACCATTTCAATAATACCGAAGGCTAACACCTACGGATTTTTGACCAAGAAATGGTCTCCACCAGAAATCCAAGAATGTGATCTATGGCAAGGAAACATATGTGGGGTGAGGTGTACGAGCCTCTGGTCGATGATCAATGGCCACAGAACCCCCATTTTGCCGAAAATAGCCATGAACGACCATTTTCAATAATACCGAAGGCTAACACCTACGGATTTTTGACCAAGAAATGGTCTCCACCAGAAATCCAAGAATGTGATCTATGGCAAGGAAACATATGTGGGGTGAGGTGTACGAGCCTCTGGTCGATGATCAATGGCCACAGAACCCCCATTTGTGCCGAAAATAGCCATGAACGACCATTTTCAATAATACCGAAGGCTAACACGTACGAGTTTTTGACCAAGAAATGGTCTCCACCAGAAATCCAAGAATGTGATCTATGGCAAGGAACATATGTGGGGTGAGGTGTATGAGCCTCTGGTCGATGATCAATGGCCACACAACCCCCATTTTGTCGAAAATAGCCATGAACGACCATTTTCAATAATATCGAAGGCTAACACCTACGGTTTTTTGACCAAAAAATTGGTCTCCACCAGAAATCCAAGAATGTGATCTACGACAAGGAAACATATGTGGGGGTGAGGTGTATGAGCCTCTAGTCCATGATCAATGGCCACACAACCCCCATTTTTGTCGAAAATAGCCATGAATGACCATTTTCAAAAATACCAAAGGCTAACACGTATGGATTTTTGACCAAGAAATGGTCTCCACCAGGAATCCAAGAATGTGATCTATGGCAAGGAAACATATGTGGGGTGAGGTGTATGATCCTCTGGTCAATGATCAATGGCCACACAACCCCCATTTTGCCGAAAATAGCCATGAACGACCATTTTCAATAATACCGAAGGCTAACACGTACGAGTTTTTAACCAAGAAATGGTCTCCACCAGAAATCCAAGAATGTGATCTATGGCAAGGAAACATATGTGGGGTGAGGTTTATGAGCCTCTAGGTGATGATAAATGGCCACACAACCCCCATTTTTTATGAAAATAGCCATGAGCGACCATTTTCAATAATACTAGAGGCTAAGACCTACGGATTTTAGACCAAGAAATGGTCTCCACCAGAAATCCAAGAATGTGATCTATGGCAAGGAAACATATGTGGGGTGAGGTGTATGAGCATCTGGTCGATGATCAATGGCCACACACCCCCATTTTTGTCGAAAATAGCCATGAACGACCATTTTCAATAATACCGAAGGCTAACACCTACGGATTTTTGACCAAGAAATGGTCTCCACCAGAAATCCAAGAATGTGATCTATGGCAAGAAAAACATATGTGGGGTGAGGTGTATGAGCCTCTAGTCGATGATCAATGGCCACACAACCCCCATTTTTGTCGAAAATAGCCATGAACGACCATTTTCAATAATACCGAAGGCTAACACCTACGGATTTTTGACCAAGAAATGGTCTCCACCAGAAATCCAAGAATGTGATCTATGGCAAGGAAACATATGTGGGGTGAGGTGTATGAGCCTCTGGTCGATGATCAATGGCCACACAACCCCCATTTTGCCGAAAATAGCCATGAATGACCATTTTCAATAATACCGAAGGCTAACACGTACGAGTTTTTAACCAAGAAATGGTTTCCACCAGAAATCCAAGAATGTAATCTATGGCAAGGAAACATATGTGGGGTGAGGTTTATGAGCCTCTAGTCGATGATAAATGGCCACACAACCCCATTTTTTATGAAAATAGCCATGAGCGACCTTGAAAATAGCCATGAGCGACCATTTTCAATAATACTAGAGGCTAACACCTACGGATTTTAGACCAAGAAATGGTCTCCACCAGAAATCCAAGAATGTGATCTATGGCAAGGAAACATATGTGGGGTGAGGTGTATGAGCGTCTGGTCGATGATCAATGGCCACACAACCCCCATTTTTGTCGAAAATAGCCATGAACGACCATTTTCAATAATACCGAAGGCTAACACCTACGGATTTTTGACCAAGAAATGTCTGCACCAGAAATCCAAGAATGTGATCTATGGCAAGGAAACATATGTGGGGTGAGGTGTATGAGCGTCTGATCGATGATCAATGCCCACACAACCCCCATTTTTGTCGAAAATAGCCATGATCGACCATTTTCAATAATACCGAAGGCTAACACCTACGGATTTTTGACCAAGAAATGGTCTCCACCAGAAATCCAAGAATGTGATCTATGGCAAGGAAACATATGTGGGGTGAGGTGTATGAGCCTCTGGTCGACGATCAATGGCCACACAACCCTAATTTTTGTCGAAAATAGCCATGAACGACCATTTTCAATGACACTTAAGGCTAACACCTACGGATTTTTGACCAAGAAATGGTCTCCACCATAAATCCAAGAATGTGATCTATGGCAAGGAAACATATGTGTGGTGAGGTGTATGAGCCTCTGGTCGAAGATCAATGGCCACACAACCCCCATTTTTGTCGAAAATAGCCATGAATGACCATTTTCAAAATACCAAAGGCTAACACGTACGGATTTTTGACCAAGAAATGGTCTCCACCAGAAATCCAAGAATGTGATCTATGGCAAGGAAACATATGTGGGGTGAGGTGTACGAGCCTCTGGTCGATAATGAATGGCCACACAACCCCCATTTTGCCGAAAATAGCCATGAACGACCATTTTCAATAATACCGAAGGCTAACACGTACGAGTTTTTAACCAAGAAATGGTCTCCACCAGAAATCCAAGAATGTGATCTATGGCAAGGAAACATATGTGGGGCGAGGTTTATGAGCCTCTAGTCGATGATAAATGGCCACACAACCCCCATTTTTTATGAAAATAGCCATGAGCGACCTTGAAAATAGCCATGAGCGACCATTTTCAATAATACTAGAGGCTAACACCTATGGATTTTAGACCAAGAAATGGTCTCCACCAGAAATCCAAGAATGTGATCTATGGCAAGGAAACATATGTGGGGTGAGGTGTATGAGCGTCTGGTCGATGATCAATGGCCACACAACCCCCATTTTTGTCGAAAATAGCCATGAACGACCATTTTCAATAATACCAAAGGCTAACACCTACGGATTTTTGACCAAGAAATGGTCTCCACCAGAAATCCAAGAATGTGATCTATGGCAAGGAAACATATGTGGGGTGAGGTGTATGAGCCTCTGGTCGATGATCAATGGCCACACAACCCCCATTTTTGTCGAAAATAGCCATGAACGACCATTTTCAATAATACCGAAGGCTAACACCTACGGATTTTTGACCAAGAAATGGTCTCCACCAGAAATCCAAGAATGTGATCTATGGCATGGAAACATATGTGGGGTGAGGTGTATGAGCGTCTGGTCGATGATCAATGGCCACACAACCCCCATTTTTGTCGAAAATAGCCATGAATGACCATTTACAATAATACCGAAGGCTAACACCTACAGATTTTTGACCAAGAAATGGTCTCCACCAGAAATCCAAAAATGTGATCTATGGAAAGGAAACATATGTGGGGTGAGGTGTACGAGCCTCTGGTCGATGATCAATGGCCACAGAACCCCCATTTTGCCGAAAATAGCCATGAACGACCATTTTCAATAATACAGAAGGCTAACACGTACGAGTTTTTGACCAAGAAATGGTCTCCACCAAAAATCCAAGAATGTGATCTATGGCAAGGAAACATATGTGGGGTGAGGTGTATGAGCGTCTGGTCGATGATCAATGGCCACACAACCGCCATTTTTTTCGAAAATAGCCATGAATGACCATTTACAATAATACCGAAGGCTAACACCTACGGATTTTTGACCAAGAAATGGTCTCCACCAGAAATCCAAGAATGTGATCTATGTCAAGGAAACATATGTGGGGTGAGGTGTATGAGCCTCTAGTCGACGATCAATGGCCACACAACCCTAATTTTTGTCGAAAATAGCCATGAACGACCATTTTCAATGACACTGAAGGCTAACACCTACGGATTTTTGACCTAGAAATGGTCTCCACCATAAATCCAAGAATGTGATCTATGGCAAGGAAACATATGTGGGGTGAGGTGTATGAGCCTGTGGTCGATGATCAATGGCCACACAACCCCCATTTTTGTCGAAAATAGCCATGAATGACCATTTACAATAATACCGAAGGCTAACACCTATGGATTTTTGACCAAGAAATGGTCTCCACCAGAAATCCAAGAATGTGATCTATGGCAAGGAAACATATGTGGGGTGAGGTGTATGAGCCTCTGGTCGATGATCAATGGCCACACAACCCCCATTTTTGTCGAAAATAGCCATGAACGACCATTTTCAATAATATCGAAGGCTAACACCTACGGATTTTTGACCAAGAAATGGTCTCCACCAGAAATCCAAGAATGTGATCTACGACAAGGAAACATATGTGGGGTGAGGTGTATGAGCCTCTGGTCGACGATCAATGGCCACACAACCCCCATTTTGCCGAAAATAGCCATGAATGACCATTTTCAATAATACCGAAGGCTAACACGTACGAGTTTTTAACCAAGAAATGGTTCCACCAGAAATCCAAGAATGTAATCTATGGCAAGGAAACATATGTGGGGTGAGGTTTATGAGCCTCTAGTCGATGATAAATGGCCACACAACCCCCATTTTTTATGAAAATAGCCATGAGCGACCTTGAAAATAGCCATGAGCGACCATTTTCAATAATACTATAGGCTAACACCTACGGATTTTAGACCAAGAAATGGTCTCCACCAGAAATCCAAGAATGTGATCTATGGCAAGGAAACATATGTGGGGTGAGGTGTATGAGCGTCTGGTCGATGATCAATGGCCACACAACCCCCATTTTTGTCGAAAATAGCCATAAACGACCATTTTCAATAATACCGAAGGCTAACACCTACGGATTTTTGACCAAGAAATGGTCTCCACCAGAAATCCAAGAATGTGATCTATGGCAAGGAAACATATGTGGGGTGAGGTGTATGAGCCTCTGGTCGACGATCAATGGCCACACAACCCTAATTTTTGTCGAAAATAGCCATGAACGACCATTTTCAATGACACTGAAGGCTAACACCTACGGATTTTTGACCAAGAAATGGTCTCCACCTTAAATCCAAGAATGTGATCTATGGCAAGGAAACATATGTGTAGTGAGGTGTATGAGCCTCTGGTCGAAGATCAATGGCCACACAACCCCCATTTTTGTCGAAAATAGCCATGAATGACCATTTACAATAATACCGAAGGCTAACACCTACAGATTTTTGACCAAGAAATGGTCTCCACCAGAAATCCAAAAATGTGATCTATGGAAAGGAAACATATGTGGGGTGAGGTGTACGAGCCTCTGGTCGATGATCAATGGCCACAGAACCCCCATTTTGCCGAAAATAGCCATGAACGACCATTTTCAATAATACAGAAGGCTAACACGTACGAGTTTTTGACCAAGAAATGGTCTCCACCAAAAATCCAAGAATGTGATCTATGGCAAGGAAACATATGTGGGGTGAGGTGTATGAGCGTCTGGTCGATGATCAATGGCCACACAACCGCCATTTTTTTCGAAAATAGCCATGAATGACCATTTACAATAATACCGAAGGCTAACACCTACGGATTTTTGACCAAGAAATGGTCTCCACCAGAAATCCAAGAATGTGATCTATGTCAAGGAAACATATGTGGGGTGAGGTGTATGAGCCTCTAGTCGACGATCAATGGCCACACAACCCTAATTTTTGTCGAAAATAGCCATGAACGACCATTTTCAATGACACTGAAGGCTAACACCTACGGATTTTTGACCTAGAAATGGTCTCCACCATAAATCCAAGAATGTGATCTATGGCAAGGAAACATATGTGGGGTGAGGTGTATGAGCCTGTGGTCGATGATCAATGGCCACACAACCCCCATTTTTGTCGAAAATAGCCATGAATGACCATTTACAATAATACCGAAGGCTAACACCTACGGATTTTTGACCAAGAAATGGTCTCCACCAGAAATCCAAGAATGTGATCTATGGCAAGGAAACATATGTGGGGTGAGGTGTATGAGCCTCTGGTCGATGATCAATGGCCACACAACCCCCATTTTTGTCGAAAATAGCCATGAACGACCATTTTCAATAATATCGAAGGCTAACACCTACGGATTTTTGACCAAGAAATGGTCTCCACCAGAAATCCAAGAATGTGATCTACGACAAGGAAACATATGTGGGGTGAGGTGTATGAGCCTCTGGTCGACGATCAATGGCCACACAACCCCCATTTTGCCGAAAATAGCCATGAATGACCATTTTCAATAATACCGAAGGCTAACACGTACGAGTTTTTAACCAAGAAATGGTTCCACCAGAAATCCAAGAATGTAATCTATGGCAAGGAAACATATGTGGGGTGAGGTTTATGAGCCTCTAGTCGATGATAAATGGCCACACAACCCCCATTTTTTATGAAAATAGCCATGAGCGACCTTGAAAATAGCCATGAGCGACCATTTTCAATAATACTAGAGGCTAACACCTACGGATTTTAGACCAAGAAATGGTCTCCACCAGAAATCCAAGAATGTGATCTATGGCAAGGAAACATATGTGGGGTGAGGTGTATGAGCGTCTGGTCGATGATCAATGGCCACACAACCCCCATTTTTGTCGAAAATAGCCATGAACGACCATTTTCAATAATACCGAAGGCTAACACCTACGGATTTTTGACCAAGAAATGTCTGCACCAGAAATCCAAGAATGTGATCTATGGCAAGGAAACATATGTGGGGTGAGGTGTATGAGCGTCTGATCGATGATCAATGCCCACACAACCCCCATTTTTGTCGAAAATAGCCATGATCGACCATTTTCAATAATACCGAAGGCTAACACCTACGGATTTTTGACCAAGAAATGGTCTCCACCAGAAATCCAAGAATGTGATCTATGGCAAGGAAACATATGTGGGGTGAGGTGTATGAGCCTCTGGTCGACGATCAATGGCCACACAACCCTAATTTTTGTCGAAAATAGCCATGAACGACCATTTTCAATGACACTTAAGGCTAACACCTACGGATTTTTGACCAAGAAATGGTCTCCACCATAAATCCAAGAATGTGATCTATGGCAAGGAAACATATGTGTGGTGAGGTGTATGAGCCTCTGGTCGAAGATCAATGGCCACACAACCCCCATTTTTGTCGAAAATAGCCATGAATGACCATTTTCAAAAATACCAAAGGCTAACACGTACGGATTTTTGACCAAGAAATGGTCTCCACCAGAAATCCAAGAATGTGATCTATGGCAAGGAAACATATGTGGGGTGAGGTGTACGAGCCTCTGGTCGATAATGAATGGCCACACAACCCCCATTTTGCCGAAAATAGCCATGAACGACCATTTTCAATAATACCGAAGGCTAACACGTACGAGTTTTTAACCAAGAAATGGTCTCCACCAGAAATCCAAGAATGTGATCTATGGCAAGGAAACATATGTGGGGCGAGGTTTATGAGCCTCTAGTCGATGATAAATGGCCACACAACCCCCATTTTTTATGAAAATAGCCATGAGCGACCTTGAAAATAGCCATGAGCGACCATTTTCAATAATACTAGAGGCTAACACCTATGGATTTTAGACCAAGAAATGGTCTCCACCAGAAATCCAAGAATGTGATCTATGGCAAGGAAACATATGTGGGGTGAGGTGTATGAGCGTCTGGTCGATGATCAATGGCCACACAACCCCCATTTTTGTCGAAAATAGCCATGAACGACCATTTTCAATAATACCAAAGGCTAACACCTACGGATTTTTGACCAAGAAATGGTCTCCACCAGAAATCCAAGAATGTGATCTATGGCAAGGAAACATATGTGGGGTGAGGTGTATGAGCCTCTGGTCGATGATCAATGGCCACACAACCCCCATTTTTGTCGAAAATAGCCATGAACGACCATTTTCAATAATACCGAAGGCTAACACCTACGGATTTTTGACCAAGAAATGGTCTCCACCAGAAATCCAAGAATGTGATCTATGGCATGGAAACATATGTGGGGTGAGGTGTATGAGCGTCTGGTCGATGATCAATGGCCACACAACCCCCATTTTTGTCGAAAATAGCCATGAATGACCATTTACAATAATACCGAAGGCTAACACCTACAGATTTTTGACCAAGAAATGGTCTCCACCAGAAATCCAAAAATGTGATCTATGGAAAGGAAACATATGTGGGGTGAGGTGTACGAGCCTCTGGTCGATGATCAATGGCCACAGAACCCCCATTTTGCCGAAAATAGCCATGAACGACCATTTTCAATAATACAGAAGGCTAACACGTACGAGTTTTTGACCAAGAAATGGTCTCCACCAAAAATCCAAGAATGTGATCTATGGCAAGGAAACATATGTGGGGTGAGGTGTATGAGCGTCTGGTCGATGATCAATGGCCACACAACCGCCATTTTTTTCGAAAATAGCCATGAATGACCATTTACAATAATACCGAAGGCTAACACCTACGGATTTTTGACCAAGAAATGGTCTCCACCAGAAATCCAAGAATGTGATCTATGTCAAGGAAACATATGTGGGGTGAGGTGTATGAGCCTCTAGTCGACGATCAATGGCCACACAACCCTAATTTTTGTCGAAAATAGCCATGAACGACCATTTTCAATGACACTGAAGGCTAACACCTACGGATTTTTGACCTAGAAATGGTCTCCACCATAAATCCAAGAATGTGATCTATGGCAAGGAAACATATGTGGGGTGAGGTGTATGAGCCTGTGGTCGATGATCAATGGCCACACAACCCCCATTTTTGTCGAAAATAGCCATGAATGACCATTTACAATAATACCGAAGGCTAACACCTACGGATTTTTGACCAAGAAATGGTCTCCACCAGAAATCCAAGAATGTGATCTATGGCAAGGAAACATATGTGGGGTGAGGTGTATGAGCCTCTGGTCGATGATCAATGGCCACACAACCCCCATTTTTGTCGAAAATAGCCATGAACGACCATTTTCAATAATATCGAAGGCTAACACCTACGGATTTTTGACCAAGAAATGGTCTCCACCAGAAATCCAAGAATGTGATCTACGACAAGGAAACATATGTGGGGTGAGGTGTATGAGCCTCTGGTCGACGATCAATGGCCACACAACCCCCATTTTGCCGAAAATAGCCATGAATGACCATTTTCAATAATACCGAAGGCTAACACGTACGAGTTTTTAACCAAGAAATGGTTCCACCAGAAATCCAAGAATGTAATCTATGGCAAGGAAACATATGTGGGGTGAGGTTTATGAGCCTCTAGTCGATGATAAATGGCCACACAACCCCCATTTTTTATGAAAATAGCCATGAGCGACCTTGAAAATAGCCATGAGCGACCATTTTCAATAATACTATAGGCTAACACCTACGGATTTTAGACCAAGAAATGGTCTCCACCAGAAATCCAAGAATGTGATCTATGGCAAGGAAACATATGTGGGGTGAGGTGTATGAGCGTCTGGTCGATGATCAATGGCCACACAACCCCCATTTTTGTCGAAAATAGCCATAAACGACCATTTTCAATAATACCGAAGGCTAACACCTACGGATTTTTGACCAAGAAATGGTCTCCACCAGAAATCCAAGAATGTGATCTATGGCAAGGAAACATATGTGGGGTGAGGTGTATGAGCCTCTGGTCGACGATCAATGGCCACACAACCCTAATTTTTGTCGAAAATAGCCATGAACGACCATTTTCAATGACACTGAAGGCTAACACCTACGGATTTTTGACCAAGAAATGGTCTCCACCTTAAATCCAAGAATGTGATCTATGGCAAGGAAACATATGTGTAGTGAGGTGTATGAGCCTCTGGTCGAAGATCAATGGCCACACAACCCCCATTTTTGTCGAAAATAGCCATGAATGACCATTTTCAAAAATACCAAAGGCTAACACGTACGGATTTTTGACCAAGAAATGGTCTCCACCAGAAATCCAAGAATGTGATCTATGGCAAGGAAACATATATGGGGTGAGGTGTACGAGCCTCTGGTCGATGATCAATGGCCACACAACCCCCATTTTGCCAAAAATAGCCATGAACGACCATTTTCAATAATACCGAAGGCTAACACGTACGAGTTTTTAACCAAGAAATGGTCTCCACCAGAAATCCAAGAATGTGATCTATGGCAAGGAAACATATGTGGGGTGAGGTTTATGAGCCTCTAGTCGATGATAAATGGCCACACAACCCCCATTTTTTATGAAAATAGCCATGAGCAACCTTGAAAATAGCCATGAGCGACCATTTTCAATAATACTAGAGGCTAACACCTACGGATTTTAGACCAAGAAATGGTCTCCACCAGAAATCCAAGAATGTGATCTATGGCAAGGAAACATATGTGGGGTGAGGTGTATGAGCGTCTGGTCGATGATCAATGGCCACACAACCCCCATTTTTGTCGAAAATAGCCATGAACGACCATTTTCAATAATACCGAAGGCTAACACCTACGGATTTTTGACCAAGAAATGGTCTCCACCAGAAATCCAAGAATGTGATCTATGGCAAGGAAACATATGTGGGGTGAGGTGTATGAGCCTCTAGTCGACGATCAATGGCCACACAACCCTAATTTTTTGTCGAAAATAGCCATGAACGACCATTTTCAATGACACTGAAGGCTAACACCTACGGATTTTTGACCAAGAAATGGTCTCCACCATAAATCCAAGAATGTGATCTATGGCAAGGAAACATATGTGTAGTGAGGTGTATGAGCCTCTGGTCGAAGATCAATGGCCACACAACCCCCATTTTTGTCGAAAATAGCCATGAATGACCATTTTCAAAAATACCAAAGGCTAACACATTCGGATTTTTGCCCAAGAAATGGTCTCCACCAGAAATCCAAGAATGTGATCTATGGCAAGGAAACATATGTGGGGTGAGGTGTACGAGCCTCTGGTCGATGATCAATGGCCACAGAACCCCCATTTTGCCGAAAATAGCCATGAATGACCATTTTCAATAATACCGAAGGCTAACACGTACGAGTTTTTGACCAAGAAATGGTCTCCACCAAAAATCCAAGAATGTGATCTATGGCAAGGAAACATATGAGGGGTGAGATTTATGAGCCTCTAGTCGATGATAAATGGCCACACAACCCCCATTTTTTATGAAAATAGCCATGAGCGACCATTTTCAATAATATTAGAGGCTAAGACCTACGGATTTTTGACCAATAAATGGTCTCCACCAGAAATCTAAGAATGTGATCTATGGCAAGGAAACATATGTGGGGTGAGGTGTATGAGCCTCTGGTCGATGATCAATGGCCACACAACCCACATTGTTGTCGAAAATAGCCATGAATGACCATTTACAATAATACCGAAGGCTAACACCTACGGATTTTTGACCAAGAAATGGTCTCCACCAGAAATCCAAGAATGTAATCTATGGCAAGGAAACATATGTGGGGTGAGGTGTATGAGCCTCTGGTCGATGATCAATGGCCACACAACCCCCATTTTTGTCGAAAATGGCCATGAACGACCATTTTCAATAATATCGAAGGCTAACACCTACGGATTTTTGACCAAGAAATGGTCTCCACCAGAAATCCAAGAATGTGATCTACGACAAGGAAACATATGTGGGGTGAGGTGTATGAGCCTCTGGTCGACGATCAATGGCCACACAACCCCCATTTTGCCGAAAATAGCCATGAATGACCATTTTCAATAATACCGAAGGCTAACACGTACGAGTTTTTAACCAAGAAATGGTTTCCACCAGAAATCCAAGAATGTAAACTATGGCAAGGAAACATATGTGGGGTGAGGTGTACGAGCCTCTGGTCGATGATCAATGGCCACACAACCCCCATTTTGCCGAAAATAGCCATGAACGACCATTTTCAATAATACCGAAGGCTAACACGTACGAGTTTTTGACCAAGAAATGGTCTCCACCAAAAATCCAAGAATGTGATCTATGGCAAGGAAACATATGTGGGGTGAGATTTATGAGCCTCTAGTCGATGATAAATGGCCACACAACCCCCATTTTTTTATGAAAATAGCCATGAGCGACCATTTTCAATAATATTAGAGGCTAAGACCTACGGATTTTTTACCAAGAAATGGTCTCCACCAGAAATCCAAGAATGTGATCTATGGCAAGGAAACATATGTGGGGTGAGGTGTATGAGCCTCTGGTCGATGATCAATGGCCACACAACCCCCATTTTTGTCGAAAATAGCCATGAATGACCATTTACAATAATACCGAAGGCTAACACCTACGGATTTTTGACCAAGAAATGGTCTCCACCAGAAATCCAAGAATGTGATCTATGGCAAGGAAACATATGTGGGGTGAGGTGTATGAGCCTCTGGTCGACGATCAATGGCCACACAACCCTAATTTTTTGTCGAAAATAGCCATGAACGACCATTTTCAATGACACTGAAGGCTAACACCTACGGATTTTTGACCAAGAAATGTTCTCCACCATAAATCCAAGAATGTGATCTATGGCAAGGAAACATATGTGTAGTGAGGTGTATGAGCCTCTGGTCGAAGATCAATGGCCACACAACCCCCATTTTTGTCGAAAATAGCCATGAATGACCATTTTCAAAAATACCAAAGGCTAACACATTCGGATTTTTGCCCAAGAAATGGTCTCCACCAGAAATCCAAGAATGTGATCTATGGCAAGGAAACATATGTGGGGTGAGGTGTACGAGCCTCTGGTCGATGATCAATGGCCACAGAACCCCCATTTTGCCGAAAATAGCCATGAATGACCATTTTCAATAATACCGAAGGCTAACACGTACGAGTTTTTGACCAAGAAATGGTCTCCACCAAAAATCCAAGAATGTGATCTATGGCAAGGAAACATATGAGGGGTGAGATTTATGAGCCTCTAGTCGATGATAAATGGCCACACAACCCCCATTTTTTATGAAAATAGCCATGAGCGACCATTTTCAATAATATTAGAGGCTAAGACCTACGGATTTTTGACCAAGAAATGGTCTCCACCAGAAATCTAAGAATGTGATCTATGGCAAGGAAACATATGTGGGGTGAGGTGTATGAGCCTCTGGTCGATGATCAATGGCCACACAACCCACATTGTTGTCGAAAATAGCCATGAATGACCATTTACAATAATACCGAAGGCTAACACCTACGGATTTTTGACCAAGAAATGGTCTCCACCAGAAATCCAAGAATGTGATCTATGGCAAGGAAACATATGTGGGGTGAGGTGTATGAGCCTCTGGTCGATGATCAATGGCCACACAACCCCCATTTTTGTCGAAAATGGCCATGAACGAGCATTTTCAATAATATCGAAGGCTAACACCTACGGATTTTTGACCAAGAAATGGTCTCCACCAGAAATCCAAGAATGTGATCTACGACAAGGAAACATATGTGGGGTGAGGTGTATGAGCCTCTGGTCGACGATCAATGGCCACACATCCCCCATTTTGCCGAAAATAGCCATGAATGACCATTTTCAATAATACCGAAGGCTAACACGTACGAGTTTTTAACCAAGAAATGGTTTCCACCAGAAATCCAAGAATGTAATCTATGGCAAGGAAACATATGTGGGGTGAGGTGTACGAGCCTCTGGTCGATGATCAATGGCCACACAACCCCCATTTTGCCGAAAATAGCCATGAACGACCATTTTCAATAATACCGAAGGCTAACACGTACGAGTTTTTGACCAAGAAATGGTCTCCACCAAAAATCCAAGAATGTGATCTATGGCAAGGAAACATATGTGGGGTGAGATTTATGAGCCTCTAGTCGATGATAAATGGCCACACAACCCCCATTTTTTTATGAAAATAGCCATGAGCGACCATTTTCAATAATATTAGAGGCTAAGACCTACGGATTTTTGACCAAGAAATGGTCTCCACCAGAAATCCAAGAATGTGATCTATGGCAAGGAAACATATGTGGGGTGAGGTGTATGAGCCTATGGTCGATGATCAATGGCCACACAACCCCCATTTTTGTCGAAAATAGCCATGAATGACCATTTACAATAATACCGAAGGCTAACACCTACGGATTTTTGACCAAGAAATGGTCTCCACCAGAAATCCAAGAATGTGATCTATGGCAAGGAAACATATGTGGGGTGAGGTGTATGAGCCTCTGGTCGATGATCAATGGCCACACAACCCCCATTTTTGTCGAAAATAGCCATGAACGACCATTTTCAATAATATCGAAGGCTAACACCTACGGATTTTTGACCAAGAAATGGTCTCCACCAGAAATCCAAGAATGTGATCTACAACAAGGAAACATTTGTGGGGTGAGGTGTATGAGCCTCTGGTCGACGATCAATGGCCACACAACCCCCATTTTGCCGAAAATAGCCATGAATGACCATTTTCAATAATACCGAAGGCTAACACGTACGAGTTTTTAACCAAGAAATGGCTTCCACCAGAAATCCAAGAATGTAATCTATGGCAAGGAAACATATGTGGGGTGAGGTTTATGAGCCTCTAGTCGATGATAAATGGCCACACAACCCCCATTTTTATGAAAATAGCCATGAGCGACCTTGAAAATAGCCATGAGCGACCATTTTCAATAATACTATAGGCTAACACCTACGGATTTTAGACCAAGAAATGGTCTCCACCAGAAATCCAAGAATGTGATCTACGACAAGGAAACATATGTGGGGTGAGGTGTATGAGCCTCTGGTCGACGATCAATGGCCACACAACCCCCATTTTGCCGAAAATAGCCATGAATGACCATTTTCAATAATACCGAAGGCTAACACGTACGAGTTTTTAACCAAGAAATGGCTTCCACCAGAAATCCAAGAATGTAATCTATGGCAAGGAAACATATGTGGGGTGAGGTTTATGAGCCTCTAGTCGATGATAAATGGCCACACAACCCCCATCTTTTATGAAAATAGCGATGAGCGACCTTGAAAATAGCCATGAGCGACCATTTTCAATAATACTAGTGGCTAACACCTACGGATTTTAGACCAAGAAATGGTCTCCACCAGAAATCCAAGAATGTGATCTATGGCAAGGAAACATATGTGGGGTGAGGTGTATGAGCGTCTGGTCGATGATCAATGGACACACAACCCCCATTTTTGTCGAAAATAGCCATGAACGACCATTTTCAATAATACCAAAGGCTAACACCTATGGATTTTTGACCAAGAAATGGTCTCCACCAATAATCCAAGAATGTGATTTATGGCAAAGAAACATATGTGGGGTGAGGTGTATGAGCCTCTGGTCGACGATCAATGGCCACACAACCCTAATTTTTGTCGAAAATAGCCATGAACGACCATTTTCAATGACACTCAAGGCTAACACCTACGGATTTTTGACCAAGAAATGGTCTCCACCATAAATCCAAGAATGTGATCTATGGCAAGGAAACATATGTGTAGTGAGGTGTATGAGCCTCTGGTCGAAGATCAATGGCCACACAACCCCCATTTTTGTCGAAAATAGCCATGAATGACCATTTTCAAAAATACCAAAGGCTAACACGTACGGATTTTTGACCAAGAAATGGTCTCCACCAGAAATCCAAGAATGTGATCTATGGCAAGGAAACATATGTGGGGTGAGGTGTACGAGCCTCTGGTCGATGATCAATGGCCACACAACCCCCATTTTGCCGAAAATAGCCATGAACGACCATTTTCAATAATACAGAAGGCTAACACGTACGAGTTTTTAACCAAGAAATGGTCTCCACCAGAAATCCAAGAATGTGATCTATGGCAATGAAACATATGTGGGGTGAGGTTTATGAGCCTCTAGTCGATGATAAATGGCCACACAACCCCCATTTTTTATGAAAATAGCCATGAGCGACCTTGAAAATAGCCATGAGCGACCATTTTCAATAATACTAGAGGCTAACACCTACGGATTTTAGACCAAGAAATGGTCTCCACCAGAAATCCAAGAATGTGATCTATGGCAAGGAAACATATGTGGGGTGAGGTGTATGAGCGTCTGGTCGATGATCAATGGCCACACAACCCCCATTTTTGTCGAAAATAGCCATGAACGACCATTTTCAATAATACCTAAGGCTAACACCTACGGATTTTTGACCAAGAAATGGTCTCCACCAGAAATCCAAGAATGTGATCTATGGCAAGGAAACATATGTGGGGTGAGGTGTATGAGCCTCTGGTCGACGATCAATGGCCACACAACCCTAATTTTTGTCGAAAATAGCCATGAACGACCATTTTCAATGACACTGAAGGCTAACACCTACGGATTTTTGACCAAGAAATGGTCTCCACCATAAATCCAAGAATGTGATCTATGGCAAGGAAACATATGTGTAGTGAGTTGTATGAGCCTCTGGTCGAAGATCAATGGCCACACAACCCCCATTTTTGTCGAAAATAGCCATGAATGACCATTTTCAAAAATACCAAAGGCTAACACATTCGGATTTTTGCCCAAGAAATGGTCTCCACCAGAAATCCAAGAATGTGATCTATGGCAAGGAAACATATGTGGGGTGAGGTGTACGAGCCTCTGGTCGATGATCAATGGCCACAGAACCCCCATTTTGCCGAAAATAGCCATGAACGACCATTTTCAATAATACCGAAGGCTAACACGTACGAGTTTTTGACCAAGAAATGGTCTCCACCAAAAATCCAAGAATGTGATCTATGGCAAGGAAACATATGTGGGGTGAGATTTATGAGCCTCTAGTCGATGATAAATGGCCACACAACCCCCATTTTTTTATGAACATAGCCATGAGCGACCATTTTCAATAATATTAGAGGCTAAGACCTACGGATTTTTGACCAAGAAATGGTCTCCACCAGAAATCCAAGAATGTGATCTATGGCAAGGAAACATATGTGGGGTGAGGTGTATGAGCCTCTGGTCGATGATCAATGGCCACACAACCCCCATTTTTGTCGAAAATAGCCATGAATGACCATTTACAATAATACCGAAGGCTAACACCTACGGATTTTTGACCAAGAAATGGTCTCCACCAGAAATCCAAGAATGTGATCTATGGCAAGGAAACATATGTGGGGTGAGGTGTATGAGCCTCTGGTCGATGATCAATGGCCACACAACCCCCATTTTTGTCGAAAATAGCCATGAACGACCATTTTCAATAATATCGAAGGCTAACACCTACGGATTTTTGACCAAGAAATGGTCTCCACCAAAAATCCAAGAATGTGATCTACGACAAGGAAACATATGTGGGGTGAGGTGTATGAGCCTCTGGTCGATGATCAATGGCCACACAACCCCCATTTTGCCGAAAATAGCCATGAATGACCATTTTCAATAATACCGAAGGCTAACACGTACGAGTTTTTAACCAAGAAATGGTTTCCACCAGAAATCCAAGAATGTAATCTATGGCAAGGAAACATATGTGGGGTGAGGTTTATGAGCCTCTAGTCGATGATAAATGGCCACACAACCCCCTGTTGGGTCTATGCTTCGTCGCCGAAGGTCTTCTAGGAAGAAGCGGCTTTCGGCTGAAGCTGTTTGTATGAGATGACCGAAGGTTCTTCTTCATGAAGCTTCGGTATTGGAAACCGACTTAAAGATGGAATGACCTTTTAGTCCATAAAGATCTGAGTCGATGTTGTAAACTTCTATGAGGGGCATAATTGTAATTCCTCACAGGCTGTGTCCTGTACCTATAAATAGTGAACAGTATTCCTTTACTGTTCACGCATTCCGGTAATCACTAACGCATCATTCGGATTGCTTGTCAAGGCAAAGGTATAAATGTATTTAATCGTTGTATTCAAACATCTTAAATTCATATAATAAGACATATGAATGACATCATTTGTTTTCAAGATGTTTATTTGCAATGTTTCATGTTTCAACTTTACTTTATATTATCTTTATAAGTTTAATTACGAAGGTGAAACCTTTGTAATATCATATTCGTGACCTTCGTCCGAAGTTCATTAGATCCTTCTAGAGATAACGTTTCGGCGGACGAAGGGCATTGATATTTAACATTTTATGTTGCCTTGTTCTTAATTCATAGCATTTGAGAGCAAGTCCCCAACATTGGCGCCCACCTCCAGTGAACTCACTTCCACTTTTTGAGCTGATGGCTTCGTTCAATGATCGAGCTGGAGCTGCTTCGGACCCGAAGCTGGTGCTCCCGATTACAGGTGGTTCGTCCTCAGAGCCAACCAATAAGAAGCAGAAAAAAGAAGCACAGAGAAGGGTACAGCATGTTGGGGTGCAGGGACCCTTCATCAAGTCAAGATGGTCTCACATTCCCATTACCTTCTCCCAAGAGGATCTTCAGCTCAAGGATTACCCACACAACGATGCCATGGTTATCTCTTGTGTTATCAAAGGATTTCTGGTCCACAATGTCTTGGTTGACACAGGTAGTGCAGCTGATATCATATTTGCTAAGGCCTTCAGACAAATGCAAGAGCCAGAAGATAAGATTCATGATGCTACACATCCTCTCTGTGGCTTCGGAGGAAGACAGATTGTAGCACTGGGCAAGATCACCATGCCAGTGACCTTCGGGTTCATCAACAACACCAGAACTGAGCAAGTTGTGTTTGACATTGTTGACATGGAATATCCTTACAATGCAATCATTGGTCGTGGCACCCTCAATGCTTTCGAAGCAATTCTTCATCCTGCTTATCTCTGCATGAAGATACCTTCGGATCAAGGACCCATCGCTATCCATGGAAGTCAGGAAGCTGCCAGAAGGGCCGAAGGAAACTGGACTGACTCAAAAGCAATCCATAACATAGATGGAGCTGAAGCTTGTGAACAATACAAATTCAGAAGGGAGAAAGCAGCTTCAGCAGATCAGCCGAAGCCCATGCTATTATGTGAGGACATAGCAGAGCAGAAGGTGTTGTTGGGCTCTCAGTTATTCGAAGAACAAGAGAAAACCTTGATAAGGTTTTTGTTCAACAACAAAGATGTTTTTGCATGGTCAGCCAATGATCTTTGCGGAGTTAATAGGGATGTTATTGAGCACTCGCTCAATGTTGATCCATCCTTCAGACCCAGAAAGCAGAGGCTTCGGAAAATGTCAGATGATAAAGCCGAAGGTGCTCGTAATGAAGTCAAAAGACTCCTCAGTGCAGGAGTTATCAGAGAAGTAAAGTATCCAGAATGGCTAGCTAACACTGTTATGGTAAAAAAGGCCAATGGCAAGTGGCGAATGTGTATCGATTTTACAGATCTTAACAAGGCTTGTCCGAAGGATGAATTCCCATTGCCAAGGATAGACTCTTTAGTTGATGCAGCAGCTTCTTCAGAACTCATGAGTCTGTTAGACTGTTATTCAGGCTACCACCAAATCTGGATGAAAAAGGAAGATGAGCCGAAGACTAGGTTCATAACTCCAAGTGGCACGTATTGCTATCTTCGGATGCCTGAGGGGCTCAAAAACGCTGGAGGAAGTTTCAGCAGAATGACTGCGAGGGTTCTCCAGTCTCAGATAGGCAGAAATGTGTTAACTTATGTTGATGACATCATTGTAAAAAGCACGAAACAGGAGAATCATATTGCTGATTTACAGGAGACCTTCGCCAATTTCAGACAAGCTGGCTTAAAATTGAATCCAGAAAAATGTGTTTTTGGAGTAAAGAAGGGGAAATTTCTTGGATGTTTGGTTTCAACAAAGGGAATCGAAGCTAATCCAAGTAAAATTGAAGCTATACTTCGGATGGAGCCACCAACTACAAAAAAGGGGGCTCAAAGATTGACAGGAAGGTTGGCATCTCTCAATAGATTCATATCCAGATCAGCGGAGAGAAACTTACCATTCTTCGAAGTGCTGAAATCAGCCGAAGTCTTTCAATGGGGACCAAGCCAACAAAAAGCCTTCGAGGAATTGAAACAATACCTGATAGATTTAACAACATTAACTCCACCAACGCCAGGGGCTCCTTTGTTATTATATGTGGCAGCTTCGCACTCAGCGGTGAGTGCAGCACTTGTCCAGGAGAAGCTTGATGGCCAAGTCAAAAAGCAGGTCCCAGTGTATTTTGTATCTGAAGTTCTTAGTATATCAAAGAAAAACTATACAGAATTGGAGAAGGTGTTGTATGTTGTTTTGATGGCATCCAGGAAACTTCGGCATTACTTTCAAGCATACAATATTGTTGTTCCTTCTTCACAGCCGTTGAAGGATATTATGAGAAATAGAGAAGCTACTGGAAGGATTGGAAAATGGGCTGCAGAGCTCAACGAATTCTGTATTGAATATGTTCATAGATCTTCGATTCAGTCCCAGGCGTTAGCAGATTTCATTGCTGACTGGACGCCAGGGGCTCAGGAGGAAGAAACAAATAAAGATGCCGAAGCATGGATAGTGTTTTGCGATGGGTCTTGGGGAACCTTCGGAGCAGGAGCAGCTGCTGTGTTGGTTTCACCTTCCAAAGTTAAAACTTGCTATGCGGCAAAGCTTGATTTTAGTTGCACAAATAACATCGCCGAGTACGAAGACTTGCTTCTGGGTCTTCGGAAGCTAAAAGCAATGGGAATCAGAAGGGCCATACTTAAAAATGATTCCCAGGTTGTTTCGGGTCATATTGACAAGAGTTGCAAGGCTAAAGATCTGAAGCTTGAAAAATATCTGGACATGGTCCGAAGAGTTGAAGCTTCCTTCGAAGGATTTTCTGTTAAAAATATCCCTCGAGGACAAAATGAGCATGCCGATTTGCTAGCTAAATCAGCGGCACAGGGGCTGCCCTTACCTTCGGATGTGTTCTTCGAAACAATAAAAGCACCTTCGGTGGAACTTCTTGAAAGAGCAGTCCACAATATATCTCCTGTTTATAGTGAAGATTGGAGAACTGAGATCATCTCTTACCTACAGGGTAAATTTCTTTCAGATGACGAAGCTTATAACAGGAGGATAGAGGCAAGAGCTCGTCCATATGTCATGATAGAAGGGGAGTTGTACAAACATGGAGTTTGTGCTCCGCTACTCAAGTGTTTATCTAGAGCCGAAGGCATAGAGTTGATGAAAGAAATACATGCAGGCCTGTGTGGATCTCACATTGGATCTAGGCCGTTACTTGGAAAGGTTTTCCGTCAGGGGTTTTATTGGCCGAAGGCAGCCTCGGACGCAGCGGAATTAGTTCAAAAGTGCGAAGGTTGTCAGAAATGTGCAAGAGATCAAAAACAACCTTCGTCCTTAACACAACTCATACAACCCATATGGCCATTACAAAGGTGGGGCCTTGACTTGTTAGGTCCGTTACCACCGGCCCAAGGGAACCTAAGATATGTTGTAGTTGCGGTGGAATATTTTTCTAAATGGATTGAGGCAAAGCCTTTAGCCACAATAACTTCGGCCACCGTTCAAAAGTTTTTCTAGCAGAATATTGTTTGTCGTTTCGGGGTACCGAAGGCTATCACTGTGGATAATGGAACACAGTTTGATTCCGAAGCTTTCAGGGATTTCTGTGATCAAATTGGTACGAAGATCCATTTTGCATCAGTCAGGCATCCGGAATCAAACGGACTTGTTGAAAGAGCCAATGGCATTATTATGACAGGAATAATGAAGTTAATCTTCAATCAACCCAGGGGAAAGTGGCCAGATCAGTTAACCAAAGTGGTGTGGAGCCACAATACAACTACATCAAGGTCTACAAGCTTTACTCCATTCAAGTTATTATTCGGTGACGAAGCAATAACTCCGGAGGAAGCTAAAACCGGATCAATAAGAGTAGTAGCTTCGGCAGAATCAGGTTCCGAAGCTGCTTGTTCTGTGGAAAAAGATGCTTTAGAAGGGATCAGGCTGCAAGCTGTGGAGAACATCAATAAATATCAAGCCGAAACAATCAAGTGGCGAGATAGAAAGGTTCGGCTAAAGAATATTGAGCCAGGACACTTGGTGCTTCGGAGAGTGGCTAACCCAGAAACAGTAGGCAAGTTGCAGTTGAAATGGGATGAACCTTTCTTAGTAGCATCTTCGTCAAGACCTGGTTCATACAGATTGAAGGATATGGACGGCAACGACATTCCTAGATCTTGGAATGCGGATGAGCTTCGGCGATATTATGTATAACTCGATGTAATTTTTCATATATTTTTTTTTCTTTCATGGCACCCTTTTCCTTTCTGAAGGGGGAGAAAGGTTTTTAATGGGGCCGTCACATGTAATTTCCTTTTTTAGTTCTATAAGAGAAAAATCCCCCAAAATTGTAAATGTAAAAGCTGAGAACGCACCATCGAGTGCCAAAAAGTAAAGGCGAAGAAGCTCCAAAGTCATTCCTAAGGGAATGCAGAGCCTACAGCGAAAAGTCAACGCTGATTCCGCCAAAAGTAAAGGCGAAGAAGCTCCAAAGTCGTTCCTAAGGGAATGCAGAGCTTACAGCGAAAAGTCAACGCTGATTCCGCCAAAAGTAAAGGCGAAGAAGCTCCAAAGTCGTTCCCAAGGGAATGCAGAGCTGAGGTGTGATTGTTTTTAAGGAAATAGTAGCCATGAGTATGGCTTCGGATACGCGTTTGAACATTCATTTGCACATCACATTACATCATAGCATTTGCATTCATAAACATTTATCCAGGCATATGTAGGATAATCATCATCATGGCATAAGTAGGTGCTTCGGCAAAAAGAAAAAAAAGAGCTTCGTCTACAAAAAGGGAGAGCTTCGGAAAGAAGGGAAATGCTGTTTTTTATGCTTTGCTGCGTACGAAAAGAAGGGAAGGTGTTTTTTTCGCCTTCGGCTCAAAAAAGGAAATTTCGTCCACATCAAAGCACTTCTCATACATCAATGGAAGGGTAAGAACATATTACAAGGTATGAACAGAATACATTAAAGACAAGTTTTAGTTACATTTACAAAGTTATCTCAAAAATTTCTCAAGTACTGTCTACAGTGTACTATTTAATCTTCAAGGAGCTTCAGCTTCGGCGTCATTTTTTAGTCATCAGTTTCGGCTTCGTCATCCTACATGAATAAGGTTGTTGTAAGTCAAAGTCAAGCTTGAAGGAAGAGGTAAGCACAAGGTATGATTCCTTACTGGTTCGAGATGACTCCGAGCTTCGTCTCCAGCCTTTTCTCGCCCACCTTTTGTCCATATCATTTTTACAAATCTATTCGAGATACTTCGGGCGAGATCAGGAATGTCATCTAAGATTGATGGTGATAAAGTGAAATTCGGTCTATTGACAATCTTTCCGTGATCGCAGTCAGCTTTTAGGAAGGCTGCGGCGGTGCCTCGAGAAGCCACCTAGGCACAGAAATCACCGTGCCCAGCTATGACTTCGTCGAGCTCGTCAATCTCACCCTCAATATGGTCAAAGGTCTTCGGTAGATCTTCAGCTGAGGGGGTGAATTTTTCACTGCTGGCTCCAATTGAGTAGAAAATTTTTCTTAATCGTTGAATGCATTTGTTGCTAAATTCCAAACATTTTTCTTGAAGGCTTGTCAATAGTTTTCTCAAATCCGAATTTTGTTGAGCTTCGGCTTCAATTTTTGCATTAAGATCTTGCTTTTCTCGTTCGAACTGCTCAGATTGACGGAGAAGCTTCGTGTTCAGTTCTGTTATTTTTGCTTCGGCTTCCGCCAATAAACCTTCGGTTGCATGGAGCTCAAAGTTCTTTTTCTCGATAGCATCTGATTGCTCCTTTATTCTGTTTTCCAAATTTTCAATTATAACTTCGTGCTTTTTGTCTTCAAAATCTTGTTGCATTTTCAAGGCCTTGCTCAACAGCATACTCTACACAAAAATAACCTTCGTCAGGCATGTCTCCATTATTAGAAACAATAAAAGTTAAGGGAAAAAGTAGTTCACCTTGAAATTGGAATAAAATAAACTACCAACGATATGTTGTCGTCGGTAGCGGCTGATGTCTGTTTCTAGCTTCGGAAAGCCGATACTCTTTGACAGAGTACCGATAACTTTGGCTCCAGTCTGATCTCGAATACAATCTAATTTTTCATCATCAATGCCTCCGAAGAGGAGTGCTCCAGGTTTGTATCCGCAGGATTTGGCATACTCTTTAAGCTCTTCTATTTCAGCTTTTGATAGTTTTTCTCCAATTAAATTCTGGAACATGAAGGCTTCGTTTTCTAAAACATCATCAGCAATTTCCTTTCCTTTCCCCGACGCTGCGGTCACGGCCTCTTCGGCGGCGGTGGTAGCTTCTTCTGCAGCCATATCTAGCAGTATTTTGTCAATGTGTTCGACTGTGCTCTCCAGGTTCAAATCTTCAGCTGAGGCAGCTGAGGCAACCGCGACCTCCGAAGGTGTAATTTCAATATTTGTCCCTTCCGTAGCCGCTGGTGTTTTTTGAGCTGAAGCTCTTGGCGGTGTCTTGTCAATTACCTCTGTCACACCGATCATCCTCTGTCTTTTTACTTTAGTCGTTTTCTTCATTCTTTCGGGCTCCTTTTCCTTCTGAAAAAATTTTGTCAGTTGAGGCCCTAGTGGACTTAGCTTCGCAGGCATGGATTCAGTCATTACCTTCAGAATTGCCTCCACATCAGTGGCAGAGGGTGATGCGGGGGATTTTTCTTCGTCGGATATTTTTCGTTTCGGAGAAGATGCTTTCTTCTTCTTTGGAATCTTCTTCTTTGGTGTCTCTTCTTCATCTTTATTTGAGGCTTCGGTTATCCTCTTCCTTTTCTGGCCTCCGGCACCTTTGTTCAGATTTTCATAATCAGGGTATTCAAAACCCAAGGCGTCCAACACTCGGTTTAGTCTTCGCTTCGGACGGGTGCCGAAGGCCGCAGTCATCAATTGATCTTCTTTTTTGGAATAATTGCCAAGTATTTCATTGCACATTACTTCAATTGTATCTAGCCACTCTTGGCAAGGTGTTTTAAAGTACTTTTTAAACTTGAAATAGTAAGGTAAACGTACAAGTTCACCTTCTTTCTTCTCCCCCTTTAGCTTCGGCATTTCCCATTCTTTCAAACTAGGAAAAACTTTGAAAGCCAAAAACTCCTGAACCAGGTCCCTTGTACTGATATGCTCTGCAATAATTCTGAATTCATCCATTGCTTGTTGTGTTGGACCTTCGGGTGTCATGTTGCAGCGAGGTCGGGTTTCTCCGAAGATTAGTTCCAGTGGACTTTGCACAAGCTTCTCCTTGTCGTCATCAACCTTGACATAGAACCACTCTGACTTCCAGCCTGCTGCCCATTTGCTTCGGTAGCTGATTACCGGAAATTTTGTGGTTTTCCGATAGGCGAAGTTATAGCAACCAAAATTGTCGTGCAGTCCATCCTTTCTAGCCTTCGTCTGATAATGCAGCTCGTGGACCCGGCAAAAGCTGTCCGCAAATGGTTCCACCGCTTGGCTTCGGAGTGCCCAGATATAAACGCTAAGCCTAACGATGGCGTTAGGGGTCAGCTGGTGAAAATAGATACCGAACCTCTTCAGTACCTCTGCAATAATCCCATGTAGAGGGAATCTTAATCCAGCCTTTAGAAAGCTTTTGAAAATAACAATTTCGTCCTTCTCCGGCTTTGGGGTAGTCTCTTCTCCTCCGAAGTGTAATAGCTTCTTCTGATTTTCATTAAAAAAGCCCGACTTCACCATCTTGGAGAGATCAGCCTTCGAAATAGTAGATTTCCCGAAGTCCAAGTGGCTGGGCTTGCTTGGCATGGCAATGCGGTAATCATCTTCGGGATCAGTTTCCCCATTATCTTCTTCTTCTGCTTCAGCAATTGCTTGTTCTGCTTGTCCTGCATCATCACTAGGGATCTTCTCCGAAGTTACCAGTCCGGACCTCTGCATCGCTTCGGAGATGGGAACAGTCTCCGAACCTTCAGCTTCGTCCCCATCATGCTCAACCCTGGCGGTAGAGCGTATTCTGGCCATTTGATTATGAATTTGTAGAAATTTAATACTTTTTTCTTCCGAAGTATTTTCTTCTGACGAAGCAGGCTTCAAGCTGGAGCTTCGTTCGATTCCGAAAGTCGAGCTTCGGCGATGGCTAAAAAATTTGGCAGCGAAACAGTGCAAATAGCAATGAATGCTGTGGTAACTTCACACCTACTCGTTTGTTTATATAGTACTGCAGGTAAGAAGGCGAATCGCCAGGATTTTTACACTAGGCGGACGCCCGCTTGCACTCGCTGCGCGGTGGACCGCAGGAATGCACAGTAACTCTGCAAGGTGGGACCACTACGCGCCGGGAAACTGAATCGTTTCTCGACAACGAGCTCAGGGAAGGTGTTTTTTTCGGACCTTCTGCTCCCCGAAGCTTAAGAGACTTTTTTCACGGATCAAGCTCGTTACGAAAAACGATCTAGCACCGCGAAAGGGGCTACTGTTGGGTCTATGCTTCGTCGCCGAAGGTCTTCTAGGAAGAAGCGGCTTTCGGCTGAAGCTGTTTGTATGAGAGGACCGAAGGTTCTTCTTCATGAAGCTTCGGTATTGGAAACCGACTTAAAGATGGAATGACCTTTTAGTCCATAAAGATCTGAGTCGATGTTGTAAACTTCTATGAGGGGCATAATTGTAATTCCTCACAGGCTGTGTCCTGTACCTATAAATAGTGAACAGTATTCCTTTACTGTTCACGCATTCTGGTAATCACTAACGCATCATTCGGATTGCTTGTCAAGGCAAAGGTATAAATGTATTTAATCGTTGTATTCAAACATCTTAAATTCATATAATAAGACATATGAATGACATCATTTGTTTTCAAGATGTTTATTTGCAATGTTTCATGTTTCAACTTTACTTTATATTATCTTTATAAGTTTAATTACGAAGGTGAAACCTTTGTAATATCATATTCGTGACCTTCGTCCGAAGTTCATTAGATCCTTCTGGAGATAACGTTTCGGCGGACGAAGGGCATTGATATTTAACATTTTATGTTGCCTTGTTCTTAATTCATAGCATTTGAGAGCAAGTCCCCAACACCCCCATTTTTTATGAAAATAGCCATGAGCGACCTTGAAAATAGCCATGAGCGACCATTTTCAATAATACTAGAGGCTAACACCTACGGATTTTAGACCAAGAAATGGTGTCCACCAGAAATCCAAGAATGTGATCTATGGCAAGGAAACATATGTGGGGTGAGGTGTATGAACGTCTGGTCGATGATCAATGGCCACACAACCCCCATTTTTGTCGAAAATAGCCATGAACGACCATTTTCAATAATACCGAAGGCTAACACCTACGGAATTTTGACCAAGAAATGGTCTCCACCAGAAATCCAAGAATGTGATCTATGGCAAGGAAACATATGTGGGGTGAGGTGTATGAGCCTCTGGTCGACGATCAATGGCCACACAACCCCCATTTTTTATGAAAATAGCCATGAGCGACCTTGAAAATAGCCATGAGCGACCATTTTCAATAATACTAGAGGCTAACACCTACGGATTTTAGACCAAGAAATGGTCTCCACCAGAAATCCAAGAATGTGATCTATGGCAAGGAAACATATGTGGGGTGAGGTGTATGAGCATCTGGTCGATGATCAATGGCCACACAACCCCCATTTTTGTCGAAAATAGCCATGAACGACCATTTTCAATAATACCGAAGGCTAACACCTACGGATTTTTGACCAAGAAATGGTCTCCACCAGAAATCCAAGAATGTGATCTATGGCAAGGAAACATATGTGGGGTGAGGTGTATGAGCCTCTGGTCGATGATCAATGGCCACACAACCCCCATTTTTGTCGAAAATAGCCATGAACGACCATTTTCAATAATATCGAAGGCTAACACCTACGGATTTTTGACCAAGAAATGGTCTCCACCAGAAATCCAAGAATGTGATCTACGACAAGGAAACATATGTGGGGTGAGGTGTATGAGCCTCTGGTCGACGATCAATGGCCACACAACCCCCATTTTGCCGAAAATAGCCATGAATGACCATTTTCAATAATATCGAAGGCTAACACCTACGGATTTTTGACCAAGAAATGGTCTCCACTAGAAATCCAAGAATGTGATCTACGACAAGGAAACATATGTGGGGTGAGGTGTATGAGCCTCTGGTCGATGATCAATGGCCACACAACCCCCATTTTGCCGAAAATACCCATGAGTGACCATTTTCAATAATACCGAAGGCTAACACGTACAAGTTTTTAACCAAGAAATGGTTTCCACCAGAAATCCAAGAATGTAATCTATGGCAAGGAAACATATGTGGGGTGAGGTTTATGAGCCTCTAGTCGATGATAAATGGCCACACAACCCCCATTTTTTATGAAAATAGCCATGAGCGACCTTGAAAATAGCCATGAGCGACCATTTTCAATAATACTAGAGGCTAACACCTACGGATTTTAGACCAAGAAATGGTCTCCACCAGAAATCCAAGAATGTGATCTATGGCAAGGAAACATATGTGGGGTGAGGTGTATGAGCGTCTGGTCGATGATCAATGGCCACACAACCCCCATTTTTGTCGAAAATAGCCATGAACGACCATTTTCAATAATACCGAAGGCTAACACCTACGAATTTTTGACCAAGAAATGGTCTCCACCAGAAATCCAAGAATGTGATATATGGCAAGGAAACATATGTGGGGTGAGGTGTATGAGCCTCTAGTCGATGATCAATGGCCACACAACCTCCATTTTTGTCGAAAATAGCCATGAACGACCATTTTCAATAATATCGAAGGCTAACACCTACTGATTTTTGACCAAGAAATGGTCTCCACCAGAAATCCAAGAATGTGATCTACGACAAGGAAACATATGTGGGGTGAGGTGTATGAGCCTCTGGTCGACGATCAATGGCCACACAACCCCCATTTTGCCGAAAATAGCCATGAATGACCATTTTCAATAATATCGAAGGCTAACACATACGGATTTTTGACCAAGAAATGGTCTCCACCAGAAATCCAAGAATGTGATCTACGACAAGGAAACATATGTGGGGTGAGGTGTATGAGCCTCTGGTCGACGATCAATGGCCACACAACCCCCATTTTGCCGAAAATAGCCATGAATGACCATTTTCAATAATACCGAAGGCTAACACGTACGAGTTTTTAACCAAGAAATGGTTTCCACCAGAAATCCAAGAATGTAATCTATGGCAATGAAACATATGTGGGGTGAGGTTTATGAGCCTCTAGTCGATGATAAATGGCCACACAACCCCCATTTTTTATGAAAATAGCCATGAGCGACCTTGAAAATAGCCATGAGCGACCATTTTCAATCATACTAGAGGCTAACACCTACGGAATTTTGACCAAGAAATGGTCTCCACCAGAAATCCAAGAATGTGATCTATGGCAAGGAAACATATGTGGGGTGAGGTGTATGAGCCTCTGGTCGACGATCAATGGCCACACAACCCCCATTTTTTATGAAAATAGCCATGAGCGACCTTGAAAATAGCCATGAGCGACCATTTTCAATAATACTAGAGGCTAACGCCTACGAATTTTAGACCAAGAAATGGTCTCCACCAGAAATCCAAGAATGTGATCTATGGCAAGGAAACATATGTGGGGTGAGGTGTATGAGCGTCTGGTCGATGATCAATGGCCACACAACCCCCATTTTTGTCGAAAATAGCCATGAACGACCATTTTCAATAATACTGAAGGCTAACACCTACGGATTTTTGACCAAGAAATGGTCTCCACCAGAAATCCAAGAATGTGATCTATGGCAAGGAAACATATGTGGGGTGAGGTGTATGAGCCTCTGGTCGATGATCAATGGCCACACAACCCCCATTTTTGTCGAAAATAGCCATGAACGACCATTTTCAATAATATCGAAGGCTAACACCTACGGATTTTTGACCAAGAAATGGTCTCCACCAGAAATCCAAGAATGTGATCTACGACAAGGAAACATATGTGGGGTGAGGTGTATGAGCCTCTGGTCGACGATCAATGGCCACACAACCCCCATTTTGCCGAAAATAGCCATGAATGACCATTTTCAATAATATCGAAGGCTAACACCTACGGATTTTTGACCAAGAAATGGTCTCCACCAGAAATCCAAGAATGTGATCTACGACAAGGAAACATATGTGGGGTGAGGTGTATGAGCCTCTGGTCGACGATCAATGGCCACACAACCCCCATTTTGCCGAAAATAGCCATGAGTGACCATTTTCAATAATACCGAAGGCTAACACGTACAAGTTTTTAACCAAGAAATGGTTTCCACCAGAAATCCAAGAATGTAATCTATGGCAAGGAAACATATGTGGGTGAGGTTTATGAGCCTCTAGTCGATGATAAATGGCCACACAACCCCCATTTTTTATGAAAATAGCCATGAGCGACCTTGAAAATAGCCATGAGCGACCATTTTCAATAATACTAGAGGCTAACACCTACGGATTTTAGACCAAGAAATGGTCTCCACCAGAAATCCAAGAATGTGATCTATGGCAAGGAAACATATGTGGGGTGAGGTGTATGAGCGTCTGGTCGATGATCAATGGCCACACAACCCCCATTTTTGTCGAAAATAGCCATGAACGACCATTTTCAATAATACCGAAGGCTAACACCTACGGATTTTTGACCAATAAATGGTCTCCACCAGAAATCCAAGAATGTGATCTATGGCAAGGAAACATATGTGGGGTGAGGTGTATGAGCCTCTAGTCGATGATCAATGGCCACACAAGCTCCATTTTTTATGAAAATAGCCATGAGCGACCTTGAAAATAGCCATGAGCGACCATTTTCAATAATACTAGAGGCTAACACCTACGGATTTTAGACCAAGAAATGGTCTCCACCAGAAATCCAAGAATGTGATCTATGGCAAGGAAACATATGTGGGGTGAGGTGTATGAGCGTCTGGTCGATGATCAATGGCCACACAACCCCCATTTTTGTCGAAAATAGCCATGAATGACCATTTTCAATAATACCGAAGGCTAACACCTACGGATTTTTGACCAAGAAATGGTCTCCACCAGAAATCCAAGAATGTGATCTATGGCAAGGAAACATATGTGGGGTGAGGTGTATGAGCCTCTAGTCGATGATCAATGGCCACACAACCCCCATTTTTGTCGAAAATAGCCATGAATGATCATTTTCAAAAATACCAAAGGCTAACACGTACGGATTTTTGACCAAGAAATGGTCTCCACCAGAAATCCAAGAATGTGATCTATGGCAAGGAAACATATGTGGGGTGAGGTGTACGAGCCTCTGGTCGATGATCAATGGCCACACAACCCCCATTTTGCCAAAAATAGCCATGAATGACCATTTTCAATAATACCGAAGGCTAACACGTACGAGTTTTTAACCAAGAAATGGTTTCCACCAGAAATCCAAGAATGTAATCTATGGCAAGGAAACATATGTGGGGTGAGGTTTATGAGCCTCTAGTCGATGATAAATGGCCACACAACCCCCATTTTTTATGAAAATAGCCATGAGCGACCTTGAAAATAGCCATGAGCGACCATTTTCAATAATACTAGAGGCTAACACCTACGGATTTTAGACCAAGAAATGGTCTCCACCAGAAATCCAAGAATGTGATCTATGGCAAGGAAACATTTGTGGGGTGAGGTGTATGAGCGTCTGGTCGATGATCAATGGCCACACAACCCCCATTTTTGTCGAAAATAGCCATGAACGACCATTTTCAATAATACCGAAGGCTAACACCTACGGATTTTTTACCAAGAAATGGTCTCCACCAGAAATCCAAGAATGTGATCTATGGCAAGGAAACATATGTGGGGTAAGGTGTATGAGCCTCTAGTCGATGATCAATGGCCACACAACCCCCATTTTTGTCGAAAATAGCCATGAATGACCATTTTCAATAATACCGAAGGCTAACACCTACGGATTTTTGACCAAGAAATGGTCTCCACCAGAAATCCAAGAATGTGATCTATGGCAAGGAAACATATGTGGGGTGAGGTGTACGAGCCTCTGGTCGATGATCAATGGCCACACAACCCCCATTTTGCCGAAAATAGCCATGAATGACCATTTTCAATAATACCGAAGGCTAACACGTACGAGTTTTTAACCAAGAAATGGTCTCCACCAGAAATCCAAGAATGTGATCTATGGCAAGGAAACATATGTGGGGTGAGGTGTATGAGCGTCTGGTCGATGATCAATGGCCACACAACCCCCATTTTTGTCGAAAATAGCCATGAACGACCATTTTCAATAATACCGAAGGCTAACACCTACGGATTTTTGACCAAGAAATGGTCTCCACCAGAAATCCAAGAATGTGATCTATGGCAAGGAAACATATGTGGGGTGAGGTGTATGAGCCTCTGGTCGACGATCAATGGCCACACAACCCTAATTTTTGTCGAAAATAGCCATGAACGACCATTTTCAATGACATTGAAGGCTAACACCTACGGATTTTTGACCAAGAAATGGTCTCCACCATAAATCCAAGAATGTGATCTATGGCAAGGAAACATATGTGTAGTGAGGTCTATGACCCTCTGGTCGATGATCAATGGCCACACAACCCCCATTTTTGTCGAAAATAGCCATGAATGACCATTTACAATAATACCGAAGGCCAACACCTACGGATTTTTGACCAAGAAATGGTCTCCACCAGAAATCCAAGAACATGATCTATGGCAAGGAAACATATGTGGGGTGAGGTGTATGAGCCTCTGGTCGACGATCAATGGCCACACAACCCCCATTTTGCCGAAAATAGCCATGAATGACCATTTTCAATAATACCGAAGGCTAACACGTACGAGTTTTTAACCAAGAAATGGTCTCCACCAGAAATCCAAGAATGTAATCTATGGCAAGGAAACATATGTGGGGTGAGGTTTATGAGCCTCTAGTCGATGATAAATGGCCACACAAGCTCCATTTTTTATGAAAATAGCCATGAGCGACCTTGAAAATAGCCATGAGCGACCATTTTCAATAATACTAGAGGCTAACACCTACGGATTTTAGACCAAGAAATGGTCTCCACCAGAAATCCAAGAATGTGATCTATGGCAAGGAAACATATGTGGGGTGAGGTGTATGAGCGTCTGGTCGATGATCAATGGCCACACAACCCCCATTTTTGTCGAAAATAGCCATGAATGACCATTTTCAATAATACCGAAGGCTAACACCTACGGATTTTTGACCAAGAAATGGTCTCCACCAGAAATCCAAGAATGTGATCTATGGCAAGGAAACATATGTGGGGTGAGGTGTATGAGCCTCTAGTCGATGATCAATGGCCACACAACCCCCATTTTTGTCGAAAATAGCCATGAATGATCATTTTCAAAAATACCAAAGGCTAACACGTACGGATTTTTGACCAAGAAATGGTCTCCACCAGAAATCCAAGAATGTGATCTATGGCAAGGAAACATATGTGGGGTGAGGTGTACGAGCCTCTGGTCGATGATCAATGGCCACACAACCCCCATTTTGCCAAAAATAGCCATGAATGACCATTTTCAATAATACCGAAGGCTAACACGTACGAGTTTTTAACCAAGAAATGGTTTCCACCAGAAATCCAAGAATGTAATCTATGGCAAGGAAACATATGTGGGGTGAGGTTTATGAGCCTCTAGTCGATGATAAATGGCCACACAACCCCCATTTTTTATGAAAATAGCCATGAGCGACCTTGAAAATAGCCATGAGCGACCATTTTCAATAATACTAGAGGCTAACACCTACGGATTTTAGACCAATAAATGGTCTCCACCAGAAATCCAAGAATGTGATCTATGGCAAGGAAACATATGTGGGGTGAGGTGTATGAGCGTCTGGTCGATGATCAATGGCCACACAACCCCCATTTTTGTCGAAAATAGCCATGAACGACCATTTTCAATAATACCGAAGGCTAACACCTACGGATTTTTGACCAAGAAATGGTCTCCACCAGAAATCCAAGAATGTGATCTATGGCAAGGAAACATATGTGGGGTGAGGTGTATGAGCCTCTGGACGACGATCAATGGCCACACAACCCCCATTTTTTATGAAAATAGCCATGAGCGACCTTGAAAATAGCCATGAGCGACCATTTTCAATAATACTAGAGGCTAACACCTACGGATTTTAGACCAAGAAATGGTCTGCACCAGAAATCCAAGAATGTGATCTATGGCAAGGAAACATATGTGGGGTGAGGTGTATGAGCGTCTGGTCGATGATCAATGGCCACACAACCCCCATTTTTGTCGAAAATAGCAATGAACGACCATTTTCAATAATACCGAAGGCTAACACCTACGGATTTTTGACCAAGAAATGGTCTCCACCAGAAATCCAAGAATGTGATCTATGGCAAGGAAACATATGTGGGGTGAGGTGTATGAGCCTCTGGTCGATGATCAATGGCCACACTACCCCAATTTTTGTCGAAAATAGCCATGAACGACCATTTTCAATAATATCGAAGGCTAACACCTACGGATTTTTGACCAAGAAATGGTCTCCATCAGAAATCCAAGAATGTGATCTACGACAAGGAAACATATGTGGGGTGAGGTGTATGAGCCTCTGGTCGACGATCAATGGCCACACAACCCCCATTTTGCCGAACATAGCCATGAATGACCATTTTCAATAATATCGAAGGCTAACACCTACGGATTTTTGACCAAGAAATGGTCTCCACCAGAAATCCAAGAATGTGATCTACGACAAGGAAACATATGTGGGGTAAGGTGTATGAGCCTCTGGTCGACGGTCAATGGCCACACAACCCCATTTTGCCGAAAATAGCCATGAATGACCATTTTCAATAATACCGAAGGCTAACACGTACGAGTTTTTAACCAAGAAATGGTTTCCACCAGAAATCCAAGAATGTAATCTATGGCAAGGAAACATATGTGGGGTGAGGTTTATGAGCCTCTAGTCGATGATAAATGGCCACACAACCCCCATTTTTTATGAAAATAGCCATGAGCGACCTTGAAAATAGCCACGAGCGACCATTTTCAATAATACTAGAGGCTAACACCTACGGATTTTAGACCAAGAAATGGTCTCCACCAGAAATCCAAGAATGTGATCTATGGCAAGGAAACATATGTGGGGTGAGGTGTATGAGCATCTGGTCGATGATCAATGGCCACACAACCCCCATTTTTGTCGAAAATAGCCATGAACGACCATTTTCAATAATACCGAAGGCTAACACCTACGGATTTTTGACCAAGAAATGGTCTCCACCAGAAATCCAAGAATGTGATCTATGGCAAGGAAACATATGTGGGGTGAGGTGTATGAGCCTCTGGTCGATGATCAATGGCCACACAACCTCCATTTTTGTCGAAAATAGCCATGAACGACCATTTTCAATAATATCGAAGGCTAACACATTCGGATTTTTGACCAAGAAATGGTCTCTACCAGAAATCCAAGAATGTGATCTACGACAAGGAAACATATGTGGGGTGAGGTGTATGAGCCTCTGGTCGACGATCAATGGCCACACAACCCCCATTTTGCCGAAAATAGCCATGAATGACCATTTTCAATAATATCGAAGGCTAACACCTACGGATTTTTGACCAAGAAATGGTCTCCACCAGAAATCCAAGAATGTGATCTACAACAAGGAAACATATGTGGGGTGAGGTGTATGAGCCTCTGGTCGACGATCAATGGCCACACAACCCCCATTTTGCCGAAAATAGCCACGAATGACCATTTTCAATAATACCGAAGGCTAACACGTACGAGTTTTTAACCAAGAAATGGTTTCCACTAGAAATCCAAGAATGTAATCTATGGCAATGAAACATATGTGGGGTGAGGTTTATGAGCCTCTAGTCGATGATAAATGGCCACACAACCCCCATTTTTTATGAAAATAGCCATGAGCGACCTTGAAAATAGCCATTAGCGACCATTTTCAATAATACTAGAGGCTAACACCTACGGATTTTAGACCAAGAAATGGTCTCCACCAGAAATCCAAGAATGTGATCTATGGCAAGGAAACATATGTGGGGTGAGGTGTATGAGCGTCTGGTCGATGATCAATGGCCACACAACCCCCATTTTTGTCGAAAATAGCCATGAACGACCATTTTCAATAATACCGAAGGCTAACACCTACGGATTTTTTACCAAGAAATGGTCTCCACCAGAAATCCAAGAATGTGATCTATGGCAAGGAAACATATGTGGGGTGAGGTGTATGAGCCTCTAGTCGATGATGAATGGCCACACAACCCCCATTTTTGTCGAAAATAGCCATGAATGACCATTTTCAAAAATACCAAAGGCTAACACGTACGGATTTTTAACCAAGAAATGGTCTCCACCAGAAATCCAAGAATGTGATCTATGGCAAGGAAACATATGTGGGGTGAGGTGTACGAGCCTCTGGTCGATGATCAATGGCCACACAACCCCCATTTTGCCGAAAATAGCCATGAATGACCATTTTCAATAATACCGAAGGCTAACACGTACGAGTTTTTAACCAAGAAATGGTCTCCACTAGAAATCCAAGAATGTGATCTATGGCAAGGAAACATATGTGGGGTGAGGTGTATGAGCGTCTGGTCGATGATCAATGGCCACCCAACCCCCATTTTTGTCGAAAATAACCATGAACGACCATTTTCAATAATACCGAAGGCTAACACCTACGGATTTTTGACCAAGAAATGGTCTCCACCAGAAATCCAAGAATTTGATCTATGGCAAGGAAACATATGTGGGGTGAGGTGTATGAGCCTCTGGTCGACGATCAATGGCCACACAACCCTAATTTTTGTCGAAAATAGCCATGAACGACCATTTTCAATGACACTGAAGGCTAACACCTACGGATTTTTGACCAAGAAATGGTCTCCACCATAAATCCAAGAATGTGATCTATGGCAAGGAAACATATGTGTAGTGAGGTGTATGAGCCTCTGGTCGATGATCAATGGCCACACAACCCCCATTTTTGTCGAAAATAGCCATGAATGACCATTTACAATAATACCGAAGGCTAACACCTACGGATTTTTGACCAAGAAATGGTCTCCACCAGAAATCCAAGAATGTGATCTATGGCAAGGAAACATATGTGGGGTGAGGTGTATGAGCCTCTGGTCAACGATCAATGGCCACACAACCCCCATTTTGCCGAAAATAGCCATGAATGACCATTTTCAATAATACCGAAGGCTAACACGTACGAGTTTTTAACCAAGAAATGGTCTCCACTAGAAATCCAAGAATGTAATCTATGGCAAGGAAACATATGTGGGGTGAGGTTTATGAGCCTCTAGTCGATGATAAATGGCCACACAACCCCCATTTTTTATGAAAATAGCCATGAGCGACCTTGAAAATAGCCATGAGCGACCATTTTCAATAATACTAGAGGCTAACACCTACGGATTTTAGACCAATAAATGGTCTCCACCAGAAATCCAAGAATGTGATCTATGGCAAGGAAACATATGTGGGGTGAGGTGTATGAGCGTCTGGTCGATGATCAATGGCCACACAACCCCCATTTTTGTCGAAAATAGCCATGAACGACCATTTTCAATAATACCGAAGGCTAACACCTACGGATTTTTGACCAAGAAATGGTCTCCACCAGAAATCCAAGAATGTGATCTATGGCAAGGAAACATATGTGGGGTGAGGTGTATGAGCCTCTGGACGACGATCAATGGCCACACAACCCCCATTTTTTATGAAAATAGCCATGAGCGACCTTGAAAATAGCCATGAGCGACCATTTTCAATAATACTAGAGGCTAACACCTACGGATTTTAGACCAAGAAATGGTCTCCACCAGAAATCCAAGAATGTGATCTATGGCAAGGAAACATATGTGGGGTGAGGTGTATGAGCGTCTGGTCGATGATCAATGGCCACACAACCCCCATTTTTGTCGAAAATAGCAATGAACGACCATTTTCAATAATACCGAAGGCTAACACCTACGGATTTTTGACCAAGAAATGGTCTCCACCAGAAATCCAAGAATGTGATCTATGGCAAGGAAACATATGTGGGGTGAGGTGTATGAGCCTCTGGTCGATGATCAATGGCCACACAACCCCAATTTTTGTCGAAAATAGCCATGAACGACCATTTTCAATAATATCGAAGGCTAACACCTACGGATTTTTGACCAAGAAATGGTCTCCATCAGAAATCCAAGAATGTGATCTACGACAAGGAAACATATGTGGGGTGAGGTGTATGAGCCTCTGGTCGACGATCAATGGCCACACAACCCCCATTTTGCCGAACATAGCCATGAATGACCATTTTCAATAATATCGAAGGCTAACACCTACGGATTTTTGACCAAGAAATGGTCTCCACCAGAAATCCAAGAATGTGATCTACGACAAGGAAACATATGTGGGGTAAGGTGTATGAGCCTCTGGTCGACGGTCAATGGCCACACAACCCCATTTTGCCGAAAATAGCCATGAATGACCATTTTCAATAATACCGAAGGCTAACACGTACGAGTTTTTAACCAAGAAATGGTTTCCACCAGAAATCCAAGAATGTAATCTATGGCAAGGAAACATATGTGGGGTGAGGTTTATGAGCCTCTAGTCGATGATAAATGGCCACACAACCCCCATTTTTTATGAAAATAGCCATGAGCGACCTTGAAAATAGCCACGAGCGACCATTTTCAATAATACTAGAGGCTAACACCTACGGATTTTAGACCAAGAAATGGTCTCCACCAGAAATCCAAGAATGTGATCTATGGCAAGGAAACATATGTGGGGTGAGGTGTATGAGCGTCTGGTCGATGATCAATGGCCACACAACCCCCATTTTTGTCGAAAATAGCCATGAACGACCATTTTCAATAATACCGAAGGCTAACACCTACGGATTTTTGACCAAGAAATGGTCTCCACCAGAAATCCAAGAATGTGATCTATGGCAAGGAAACATATGTGGGGTGAGGTGTATGAGCCTCTGGTCGATGATCAATGGCCACACAACCTCCATTTTTGTCGAAAATAGCCATGAACGACCATTTTCAATAATATCGAAGGCTAACACATTCGGATTTTTGACCAAGAAATGGTCTCTACCAGAAATCCAAGAATGTGATCTACGACAAGGAAACATATGTGGGGTGAGGTGTATGAGCCTCTGGTCGACGATCAATGGCCACACAACCCCCATTTTGCCGAAAATAGCCATGAATGACCATTTTCAATAATATCGAAGGCTAACACCTACGGATTTTTGACCAAGAAATGGTCTCCACCAGAAATCCAAGAATGTGATCTACGACAAGGAAACATATGTGGGGTGAGGTGTATGAGCCTCTGGTCGACGATCAATGGCCACACAACCCCCATTTTGCCGAAAATAGCCACGAATGACCATTTTCAATAATACCGAAGGCTAACACGTACGAGTTTTTAACCAAGAAATGGTTTCCACTAGAAATCCAAGAATGTAATCTATGGCAATGAAACATATGTGGGGTGAGGTTTATGAGCCTCTAGTCGATGATAAATGGCCACACAACCCCCATTTTTTATGAAAATAGCCATGAGCGACCTTGAAAATAGCCATTAGCGACCATTTTCAATAATACTAGAGGCTAACACCTACGGATTTTAGACCAAGAAATGGTCTCCACCAGAAATCCAAGAATGTGATCTATGGCAAGGAAACATATGTGGGGTGAGGTGTATGAGCGTCTGGTCGATGATCAATGGCCACACAACCCCCATTTTTGTCGAAAATAGCCATGAACGACCATTTTCAATAATACCGAAGGCTAACACCTACGGATTTTTTACCAAGAAATGGTCTCCACCAGAAATCCAAGAATGTGATCTATGGCAAGGAAACATATGTGGGGTGAGGTGTATGAGCCTCTAGTCGATGATGAATGGCCACACAACCCCCATTTTTGTCGAAAATAGCCATGAATGACCATTTTCAAAAATACCAAAGGCTAACACGTACGGATTTTTAACCAAGAAATGGTCTCCACCAGAAATCCAAGAATGTGATCTATGGCAAGGAAACATATGTGGGGTGAGGTGTACGAGCCTCTGGTCGATGATCAATGGCCACACAACCCCCATTTTGCCGAAAATAGCCATGAATGACCATTTTCAATAATACCGAAGGCTAACACGTACGAGTTTTTAACCAAGAAATGGTCTCCACTAGAAATCCAAGAATGTGATCTATGGCAAGGAAACATATGTGGGGTGAGGTGTATGAGCGTCTGGTCGATGATCAATGGCCACCCAACCCCCATTTTTGTCGAAAATAGCCATGAACGACCATTTTCAATAATACCGAAGGCTAACACCTACGGATTTTTGACCAAGAAATGGTCTCCACCAGAAATCCAAGAATTTGATCTATGGCAAGGAAACATATGTGGGGTGAGGTGTATGAGCCTCTGGTCGACGATCAATGGCCACACAACCCTAATTTTTGTCGAAAATAGCCATGAACGACCATTTTCAATGACACTGAAGGCTAACACCTACGGATTTTTGACCAAGAAATGGTCTCCACCATAAATCCAAGAATGTGATCTATGGCAAGGAAACATATGTGTAGTGAGGTGTATGAGCCTCTGGTCGATGATCAATGGCCACACAACCCCCATTTTTGTCGAAAATAGCCATGAATGACCATTTACAATAATACCGAAGGCTAACACCTACGGATTTTTGACCAAGAAATGGTCTCCACCAGAAATCCAAGAATGTGATCTATGGCAAGGAAACATATGTGGGGTGAGGTGTATGAGCCTCTGGTCGACGATCAATGGCCACACAACCCCCATTTTGCCGAAAATAGCCATGAATGACCATTTTCAATAATACCGAAGGCTAACACGTACGAGTTTTTAACCAAGAAATGGTCTCCACTAGAAATCCAAGAATGTAATGTATGGCAAGGAAACATATGTGGGGTGAGGTTTATGAGCCTCTAGTCGATGATAAATGGCCACACAACCCCCATTTTTTATGAAAATAGCCATGAGCGACCTTGAGAATAGCCATGAGTGACCATTTTCAATAATACTAGAGGCTAACACCTACGGATTTTAGACCAAGAAATGGTCTCCACCAGAAATCCAAGAATGTGATCTATGGCAAGGAAACATATGTGGGGTGAGGTGTATGAGCATCTGGTCGATGATCAATGGCCACACAACCCCCATTTTTGTCGAAAATAGCCATGAATGACCATTTTCAATAATACCGAAGGCTAACACCTACGGATTTTTGACCAAGAAATGGTCTCCACCAGAAATCCAAGAATGTGATCTATGGCAAGGAAACATATGTGGGGTGAGGTGTATGAGCCTCTAGTCGATGATCAATGGCCACACAACCCCCATTTTTGTCGAAAATAGCCATGAATGACCATTTTCAAAAATACCAAAGGCTAACACGTACGGATTTTTGACCAAGAAATGGTCTCCACCAGAAATCCAAGAATGTGATCTATGGCAAGGAAACATATGTGGGGTGAGGTGTACGAGCCTGTGGTCGATGATCAATGGCCACACAACCCCCATTTTGCCGAAAATAGCCATGAATGACCATTTTCAATAATACCGAAGGCTAACACGTACGAGTTTTTAACCAAGAAATGGTTTCCACCAGAAATCCAAGAATGTAATCTATGGCAAGGAAACATATGTGGGGTGAGGTTTATGAGCCTCTGGTCGATGATGAATGGCCACACAACCCCCATTTTTGTGGAAAATAGCCATGAACGACCATTTTCAATAATACCAAAGGCTAACACCTACGGATTTTTGACCAAGAAATGGTCTCCACCAGAAATCCAAGAATGTGATCTATGGCAAGGAAACATATGTGGGGTGAGGTGTATGAGCCTCTGGTCGATGATCAATGGCCACACAACCCCCATTTTTGTCGAAAATAGCCATGAACGACCATTTTCAATAATATCGAAGGCTAACACCTACGGATTTTTGACCAAGAAATGGTCTCCACCATAAATCCAAGAATGTGATCTATGGCAAGGAAACATATGTGGGGTGAGGTGTATGAGCCTCTGGTCGACGATCAATGGCCACACAACCCTAATTTTTGTCGAAAATAGCCATGAACGACCATTTTCAATAATACCGAAGGCTAACACGTACGAGTTTTTAACCAAGAAATGGTTTCCACCAGAAATCCAAGAATGTAATCTATGGCAAGGAAACATATGTGGGGTGAGGTGTATGAGCCTCTGGTCGACGATCAATGGCCACACAACCCTAATTTTTGTCGAAAATAGCCATGAACGACCATTTTCAATGACACTGAAGGCTAACACCTACGGATTTTTGACCAAGAAATGGTCTCCACCATAAATCCAAGAATGTAATCTATGGCAAGGAAACATATGTGGGGTGAGGTTTATGAGCCTCTGGTCAAAGATCAATGGCCACACAACCCCCATTTTTGTCGAAAATAGCCATGAATGACCATTTTCAAAAATACCAAAGGCTAACACCTACAGATTTTTGCCCAAGAAATGGTCTCCACCAGAAATCCAAGAATGTGATCTATGGCAAGGAAACATATGTGGGGTGAGGTGTATGAGCCTCTGGTCGACGATCAATGGCCACACAACCCTAATTTTTGTCGAAAATAGCCATGAACGACCATTTTCAATGACACTGAAGGCTAACACCTACGGATTTTTGACCAAGAAATGGTCTCCACCATAAATACAAGAATGTGATCTATGGCAAGGAAACATATGTGTAGTGAGGTGTATGAGCCTCTGGTCGAAGATCAATGGCCACACAACCCCCATTTTTGTCGAAAATAGCCATGAATGACCATTTACAATAATACCGTAGGCTAACACCTACGGATTTTTGACCAAGAAATGGTCTCCACCAGAAATCCAAGAATGTGATCTATGGCAAGGAAACATATGTGGGGTGAGGTGTACGAGCCTCTGGTCGATCATCAATGGCCACACAACCCCCATTTTTGTCGAAAATAGCCATGAACGACCATTTTCAATGACACTGAAGGCTAACACCTACGGATTTTTGACCAAGAAATGGTCTCCACCAGAAATCCAAGAATGTGATCTATGGCAAGGAAACATATGTGGGGTGAGGTGTACGAGCCTCTGGTCGATGATCAATGGCCACACAACCCCCATTTTGCCGAAAATAGCCATGAACGACCATTTTCAATAATACCGAAGGCTAACACGTACGAGTATTTAACCAAGAAATGGTCTCCACCAGAAATCCAAGAATGTGATCTATGGCAAGAAAACATATGTGGGGTGAGGTTTATGAGCCTCTAGTCGATGATAAATGGCCACACAACCCCCATTTTTTTATGAAAATAGCCATGAGCGACCTTGAAAATAGCCATGAGCGACCATTTTCAATAATACTAGAGGCTAACACCTACGGATTTTAGGCCAAGAAATGGTCTCCACCAGAAATCCAAGAATGTGATCTACGACAAGGAAACATATGTGGGTGAGGTGTATGAGCCTCTGGTCGACGATCAATGGCCACACAACCCCCATTTTGCCGAAAATAGCCATGAACGACCATTTTCAATAATACCGAAGGCTAACACGTACGAGTTTTTGACCAAGAAATGGTCTCCACCAAAAATCCAAGAATGTGATCTATGGCAAGGAAACATATGTGGGGTGAGATTTATGAGCCTCTAGTCGATGATAAATGGTCACACAACCCCCATTTTGCCGAAAATAGCCATGAATGACCATTTTCAATAATACCGAAGGCTAACACCTACGGATTTTTGACCAAGAAATGGTCTCCACCAGAAATCCAAGAATGTGATCTATGGCAAGGAAACATATGTGGGGTGAGGTGTATGAGCCTCTGGTCGACGATCAATGGCCACACAACCCTAATTTTTGTCGAAAATAGCCATGAACGACCATTTTCAATGACACTGAAGGCTAACACCTACGAATTTTTGACCAAGAAATGGTCTCCACCATAAATCCAAGAATGTGATCTATGGCAAGGAAACATATGTGGGGTGAGGTGTATGAGCGTCTGGTCGATGATCAATGGCCACACAACCCCCATTTTTGTCGAAAATAGCCATGAACGACCATTTTCAATAATATCGAAGGCTAACACCTACGGATTTTTGACCAAGAAATGGTCTCCACCAGAAATCCAAGAATGTGATCTACGACAAGGAAACATATGTGGGGTGAGGTGTATGAGCCTCTGGTCGACGATCAATGGCCACACAACCCCCATTTTTGTCGAAAATAGCCATGAATGACCATTTTCAAAAATACCAAAGGCTAACACGTACGGATTTTTGACCAAGAAATGGTCTCCACCAGAAATCCAAGAATGTGATCTATGGCAAGGAAACATATGTGGGGTGAGGTGTATGAGCCTCTGGTCGATGATCAATGGCCACACAACCCCCATTTTTGTCGAAAATAGCCACGAATGACCATTTACAATAATACCGAAGGCTAACACCTACGGATTTTTGACCAAGAAATGGTCTCCACCAGAAATCCAAGAATGTGATCTATGGCAAGGAAACATATGTGGGGTGAGGTGTATGAGCCTCTGGTCGATGATCAATAGCCACACAACCCCCATTTTTGTCGAAAATAGCCATGAACGACCATTTTCAATAATACCGAAGGCTAACACGTACGAGTTTTTGACCAAGAAATGGTCTCCACCAAAAATCCAAGAATGTGATCTATGGCAAGGAAACATATGTGTAGTGAGGTGTACGAGCCTCTGGTCGATGATCAATGGCCACACAACCCCCATTTTTGTCGAAAATAGCCATGAATGACCATTTTCAATAATACCGAAGGCTAACACCTACGGATTTTTGACCAAGAAATGGTCTCCACCAGAAATCCAAGAATGTGATCTATGGCAAGGAAACATATGTGGGGTGAGGTGTACGAGCCTCTGGTCGATGATCAATGGCCACAGAACCCCCATTTTGCCGAAAATAGCCATGAACGACCATTTTCAATAATACCGAAGGCTAACACGTACGAGTTTTTGATCAAGAAATGGTCTCCACCAAAAATCCAAGAATGTGATCTATGGCAAGGAAACATATGTGTAGTGAGGTGTACGAGCCTTTGGTTGATGATCAATGGCCACACAACCCCCATTTTTGTCGAAAATAGCCATGAATGACCATTTTCAATAATACCGAAGGCTAACACCTACGGATTTTTGAACAAGAAATGGTCTCCACCAGAAATCCAAGAATGTGATCTATGGCAAGGAAACATATGTGATCTATGATCAATGGTGTGGCCTTTGATCATCGACCAGAGGCTCATACACCTCACCCCACATATGTTTCCTTGCCATAGATCACATTCTTGGATTTCTGGTGGAGACCATTTCTTGGTCAAAAATCCGTAGGTGTTAGCCTTCGGTATTATTGTAAATGGTCATTCATGGCTATTTTCGACAAAAATGGGGGTTGTGTGGCCATTGATCATCGACCAGATGCTCATACACCTCACCCCACATATGTTTCCTTGCCATAGATCACATTCTTGGATTTCTGGTGGAGACCATTTCTTGGTTAAAAACTCGTACGTGTTAGCCTTCGGTATTATTGAAAATGGTCGTTCATGGCTATTTTCGGCAAAATGGTGGTTGTGTGGCCATTGATCATCGACTAGAGGCTCGTACACCTCACCCCACATATGTTTCCTTGCCATAGATCACATTCTTGGATTTCTGGTGGAGACCATTTCTTGGTTAAAAACTCGTACGTGTTAGCCTTCGGTATTATTGAAAATGGTCGTTCATGGCTATTTTCGGCAAAATGGGGGTTGTGTGGCCATTCATCATCGACCAGAGGCTCATAAACCTCACCCCACATATGTTTCCTTGCCATAGATTACATTCTTGGATTTCTGGTGGAAACCATTTCTTGGTTAAAAACTCGTACGTGTTAGCCTTCGCTATTATTGAAAATGGTCATTCATGGCTATTTTCGGCAAAATGGGGGTTGTGTGGCCATTGATCATCGACCAGAGGCTCGTACACCTCACCCCACATATGTTTCCTTGCCATAGATCACATTCTTGGATTTCTGGTGGAGACCATTTCTTGGTCAAAAATCCGTACGTGTTAGCCTTTGGTATTTTTGAAAATGGTCATTCATGGCTATTTTCGACAAAAATGGGGGTTGTGTGGCCATTGATCATCGACTAGAGGCTCATACACCTCACCCCACATATGTTTCCTTGCCATAGATCACATTCTTGGATTTCTGATGGAGACCATTTCTTGGTCAAAAATCCGTAGGTGTTAGCCTTCGGTATTATTGAAAATGGTCATTCATGGCTATTTTCGACAAAAATGGGGGTTGTGTGGCCATTGATCATCGACCAGATGCTCATACACCTCACCCCACATATGTTTCCTTGCCATAGATCACATTCTTGGATTTCTGGTGGAGACCATTTCTTGGTCTAAAATCCGTAGGTGTTAGCCTCTAGTATTATTGAAAATGGTCGCTCATGGCTATTCTCAAGGTCGCTCATGGCTATTTTCATAAAAAATGGGGGTTGTGTGGCCATTTATCATCGACTAGAGGCTCATAAACCTCACCCCACATATGTTTCCTTGCCATAGATTACATTCTTGGATTTCTGGTGGAGACCATTTCTTGTTTAAAAACTCGTACGTGTTAGCCTTCGGTATTATTGAAAATGGTCATTCATCGCTATTTTCGGCAAAATGGGGGTTGTGTGGCCATTGATCGTCGACCAGAGGCTCATACACCTCACCCCACATATGTTTCCTTGCCATAGATCACATTCTTGGATTTCTGGTGGAGACCATTTCTTGGTCAAAAATCCGTAGGTGTTAGCCTTCGGTATTATTGTAAATGGTCATTCATGGCTATTTTCGACAAAAATGGGGGTTGTGTGGCCATTGATCATCGACCAGAGGCTCATACACCTCACTACACATATGTTTCCTTGCCATAGATCACATTCTTGGATTTATGGTGGAGACCATTTCTTGGTCAAAAATCCGTAGGTGTTAGCCTTCAGTGTCATTGAAAATGGTCGTTCATGGCTATTTTCGACAAAAATTAGGGTTGTGTGGCCATTGATCGTCGACCAGAGGCTCATACACCTCACCCCACATATGTTTCCTTGCCATAGATCAAATTCTTGGATTTCTGGTGGAGACCATTTCTTGGTCAAAAATCCGTAGGTGTTAGCCTTCGGTATTATTGAAAATGGTCGTTCATGGCTATTTTCGACAAAAATGGGGGTTGTGTGGCCATTGATCATCGACCAGACGCTCATACACCTCACCCCACATATGTTTCCTTGCCATAGATCACATTCTTGGATTTCTAGTGGAGACCATTTCTTGGTTAAAAACTCGTACGTGTTAGCCTTCGGTATTATTGAAAATGGTCATTCATGGCTATTTTCGGCAAAATGGGGGTTGTGTGGCCATTGATCATCGACCAGAGGCTCGTACACCTCACCCCACATATGTTTCCTTGCCATAGATCACATTCTTGGATTTCTGGTGGAGACCATTTCTTGGTTAAAAATCCGTACGTGTTAGCCTTTGGTATTTTTGAAAATGGTCATTCATGGCTATTTTCGACAAAAATGGGGGATGTGTGGCCATTGATCATCGACTAGAGGCTCATACACCTCACCCCACATATGTTTCCTTGCCATAGATCACATTCTTGGATTTCTGGTGGAGACCATTTCTTGGTAAAAAATCCGTAGGTGTTAGCCTTCGGTATTATTGAAAATGGTCGTTCATGGCTATTTTCGACAAAAATGGGGGTTGTGTGGCCATTGATCATCGACCAGACGCTCATACACCTCACCCCACATACGTTTCCTTGCCATAGATCACATTCTTGGATTTCTGGTGGAGACCATTTCTTGGTCTAAAATCCGTAGGTGTTAGCCTCTAGTATTATTGAAAATGGTCGCTCATGGCTATTTTCAAGGTCGCTCATGGCTATTTTCATAAAAAATGGGGGTTGTGTGGCCATTTATCATCGATTAGAGGCTCATAAACCTCACCCCACATATGTTTCATTGCCATAGATTACATTCTTGGATTTATAGTGGAAACCATTTCTTGGTTAAAAACTCGTACGTGTTAGCCTTCGGTATTATTGAAAATGGTCATTCATGGCTAATTTCGGCAAAATGGGGGTTGTGTGGCCATTGATCGTCGACCAGAGGCTCATACACCTCACCCCACATATGTTTCCTTGTCGTAGATCACATTCTTGGATTTCTGGTGGAGACCATTTCTTGGTCAAAAATCCGTAGGTATTAGCCTTCGATATTATTGAAAATGGTCATTCATGGCTATTTTCGGCAAAATGGGGGTTGTGTGGCCATTGATCGTCGACCAGAGGCTCATACACCTCACCCCACATATGTTTCCTTGTCGTAGATCACATTCTTGGATTTCTGGTGGAGACCATTTCTTGGTCAAAAATCCGTAGGTGTTAGCCTTCGATATTATTGAAAATGGTCGTTCATGGCTATTTTCGACAAAAATGGAGGTTGTGTGGCCATTGATCATCGACCAGAGGCTCATACACCTCACCCCACATATGTTTCCTTGCCATAGATCACATTCTTGGATTTCTGGTGGAGACCATTTCTTGGTCAAAAATCCGTAGGTGTTAGCCTTCGGTATTATTGAAAATGGTCGTTCATGGCTATTTTCGACAAAAATGGGGGTTGTGTGGCCATTGATCATCGACCAGATGCTCATACATCTCATCCCACATATGTTTCCTTGCCATATATCACATTCTTGGATTTCTGGTGGAGACCATTTCTTGGTCTAAAATCCGTAGGTGTTAGCCTCTAGTATTATTGAAAATGGTCGCTCATGGCTATTTTCAAGGTCGCTCATGGCTATTTTCATAAAAAATGGGGGTTGTGTGGCCATTTATCATCGACTAGAGGCTCATAAACCTCACCCCACATATGTTTCCTTGCCATAGATTACATTCTTGGATTTCTGGTGGAAACCATTTCTTGGTTAAAAACTCGTACGTGTTAGCCTTCGGTATTATTGAAAATGGTCATTCATGGCTATTTTCGGCAAAATGGGGGTTGTGTGGCCATTGATCGTCGACCAGAGGCTCATACACCTCACCCCACATATGTTTCCTTGTCGTAGATCACATTCTTGGATTTCTGGTGGAGACCATTTCTTGGTCAGAAATCCATAGGTGTTAGCCTTCGATATTATTGAAAATGGTCATTCATGGCTATTTTCGGCAAAATGGGGGTTGTGTGGCCATTGATCGTCAACCAGAGGCTCATACACCTCACCCCACATATGTTTCCTTGTCGTAGATCACATTCTTGGATTCCTGGTGGAGACCATTTCTTGGTCAAAAATCCATACGTGTTAGCCTTTGGTATTTTTGAAAATGGTCATTCATGGCTATTTTCGACAAAAATGGGGGTTGTGTGGCCATTGATCATCGACTAGAGGCTCATACACCTCACCCCACATATGTTTCCTTGCCATAGATCACATTCTTGGATTTCTAGTGGAGACCATTTCTTGGTCAAAAATCCGTAGGTGTTAGCCTTCGGTATTATTGAAAATGGTCGTTCATGGCTATTTTCGACAAAAATGGGGGTTGTGTGGCCATTGATCATCGACCAGACGCTCATACACCTCACCCCACATATGTTTCCTTGCCATAGATCACATTCTTGGATTTCTGGTGGAGACCATTTCTTGGTCTAAAATCCGTAGGTGTTAGCCTCTAGTATTATTGAAAATGGTCGCTCATGGCTATTTTCAAGGTCGCTCATGGCTATTTTCATAAAAAAATGGGGGTTGTGTGGCCATTTATCATCGACTAGAGGCTCATAAACCTCACCCCACATATGTTTCCTTGCCATAGATTACATTCTTGGATTTCTGGTGGAAACCATTTCTTGGTTAAAAACTCGTACGTGTTAGCCTTCGGTATTATTGAAAATGGTCATTCATGGCTATTTTTGGCAAAATGGGGGTTGTGTGGCCATTGATCATCGACCAGAGGCTCGTACACCTCACCCCACATATGTTTCCTTGCCATAGATCACATTATTCGATTTCTGGTGGAGACCATTTCTTGGTCAAAAATCCGTACGTGTTAGCCTTTGGTATTTTTGAAAATGATCATTCATGGCTATTTTCGACAAAAATGGGGGTTGTGTGGCCATTGATCATCGACTAGAGGCTCATACACCTCACCCCACATATGTTTCCTTGCCATAGATCACATTCTTGGATTTCTGGTGGAGACCATTTCTTGGTCAAAAATCCGTAGGTGTTAGCCTTCGGTATTATTGAAAATGGTCCTTCATGGCTATTTTCGACAAAAATGGGGGTTGTGTGGCCATTGATCATCGACCAGACGCTCATACACCTCACCCCACATATGTTTCCTTGTCGTAGATCACATTCTTGGATTCCTGGTGGAGACCATTTCTTGGTTAAAAATCCATACGTGTTAGCCTTTGGTATTTTTGAAAATGGTCATTCATGGCTATTTTCGACAAAAATGGGGGTTGTGTGGCCATTGATCATCGACTAGAGGCTCATACACCTCACCCCACATATGTTTCCATGCCATAGATCACATTCTTGGATTTCTGGTGGAGACCATTTCTTGGTCAAAAATCTGTAGGTGTTAGCCTTCGGTATTATTGAAAATGGTCGTTCATGGCTATTTTCGACAAAAATGGGGGTTGTGTGGCCATTGATCATCGACCAGACGCTCATACACCTCACCCCACATATGTTTCCTTGCCATAGATCACATTCTTGGATTTCTGGTGGAGACCATTTCTTGGTCTAAAATCCGTAGGTGTTAGCCTCTAGTATTATTGAAAATGGTCGCTCATGGCTATTTTCAAGGTCGCTCATGGCTATTTTCATAAAAAATGGGGGTTGTGTGGCCATTTATCATCGACTAGAGGCTCATAAACCTCACCCCACATATGTTTCCTTGCCATAGATTACATTCTTGGATTTCTGGTGGAAACCATTTCTTGGTTAAAAACTCGTACGTGTTAGCCTTCGGTATTATTGAAAATGGTCATTCATGGCTATTTTTGGCAAAATGGGGGTTGTGTGGCCATTGATCATCGACCAGAGGCTCGTACACCTCACCCCACATATGTTTCCTTGCCATAGATCACATTATTCGATTTCTGGTGGAGACCATTTCTTGGTCAAAAATCCGTACGTGTTAGCCTTTGGTATTTTTGAAAATGATCATTCATGGCTATTTTCGACAAAAATGGGGGTTGTGTGGCCATTGATCATCGACTAGAGGCTCATACACCTCACCCCACATATGTTTCCTTGCCATAGATCACATTCTTGGATTTCTGGTGGAGACCATTTCTTGGTCAAAAATCCGTAGGTGTTAGCCTTCGATATTATTGAAAATGGTCCTTCATGGCTATTTTCGACAAAAATGGGGGTTGTGTGGCCATTGATCATCGACCAGACGCTCATACACCTCACCCCACATATGTTTCCTTGCCATAGATCACATTCTTGGATTTCTGGTGGAGACCATTTCTTGGTCTAAAATCCGTAGGTGTTAGCCTCTAGTATTATTGAAAATGGTCGCTCATGGCTATTTTCAAGGTCGCTCATGGCTATTTTCATAAAAAATGGAGCTTGTGTGGCCATTTATCATCGACTAGAGGCTCATAAACCTCACCCCACATATGTTTCCTTGCCATAGATTACATTCTTGGATTTCTGGTGGAGACCATTTCTTGGTTAAAAACTCGTACGTGTTAGCCTTCGGTATTATTGAAAATGGTCATTCATGGCTATTTTCGGCAAAATGGGGGTTGTGTGTCCATTGATCGTCGACCAGAGGCTCATACACCTCACCCCACATATGTTTCCTTGTCGTAGATCACATTCTTGGATTTCTGGTGGAGACCATTTCTTGGTCAAAAATCCGTAGGTGTTAGCCTTCGATATTATTGAAAATGGTCATTCATGGCTATTTTCGGCAAAATGGGGGTTGTGTGGCCATTGATCGTCGACCAGAGGCTCATACACCTCACCCCACATATGTTTCCTTGTCGTAGATCACATTCTTGGATTTCTGGTGGAGACCATTTCTTGGTCAAAAATCAGTAGGTGTTAGCCTTCGATATTATTAAAAATGGTCGTTCATGGCTATTTTCGACAAAAATGGAGGTTGTGTGGCCATTGATCATCGACCAGAGGCTCATACACCTCACCCCACATATGTTTCCTTGCCATAGATCACATTCTTGGATTTCTGGTGGAGACCATTTCTTGGTCAAAAATCCGTAGGTGTTAGCCTTCGGTATTATTGAAAATGGTCGTTCATGGCTATTTTCGACAAAAATGGGGGTTGTGTGGCCATTGATCATCGACCAGACGCTCATACACCTCACCCCACATATGTTTCCTTGCCATAGATCACATTCTTGGATTTCTGGTGGAGACCATTTCTTGGTCTAAAATCCGTAGGTGTTAGCCTCTAGTATTATTGAAAATGGTCGCTCATGGCTATTTTCAAGGTCGCTCATGGCTATTTTCATAAAAAATGGAGCTTGTGTGGCCATTTATCATTGACTAGAGGCTCATAAACCTCACCCCACATATGTTTCCTTGCCATAGATTACATTCTTGGATTTCTGGTGGAGACCATTTCTTGGTTAAAAACTCGTACGTGTTAGCCTTCGGTATTATTGAAAATGGTCATTCATGGCTATTTTCGGCAAAATGGGGGTTGTGTGGCCATTGATCGTCGACCAGAGGCTCATACACCTCACCCCACATATGTTTCCTTGCCATAGATCATATTCTTGGATTTCTGGTGGAGACCATTTCTTGGTCAAAAATCCGTAGGTGTTAGCCTTCGGTATTATTGTAAATGGTCATTCATGGCTATTTTCGACAAAAATGGGGGTTGTGTGGCCATTGATCATCGACCAGAGGCTCATACACCTCACTACACATATGTTTCCTTGCCATAGATCACATTCTTGGATTTATGGTGGAGACCATTTCTTGGTCAAAAATCCGTAGGTGTTAGCCTTCAATGTCATTGAAAATGGTCGTTCATGGCTATTTTCGACAAAAATTAGGGTTGTGTGGCCATTGATCGTCGACCAGAGGCTCATACACCTCACCCCACATATGTTTCCTTGCCATAGATCACATTCTTGGATTTCTGGTGGAGACCATTTCTTGGTCAAAAATCCGTAGGTGTTAGCCTTCGGTATTATTGAAAATGGTCGTTCATGGCTATTTTCGACAAAAATGGGGGTTGTGTGGCCATTGATCATCGACCAGACGCTCATACACCTCACCCCACATATGTTTCCTTGCCATAGATCACATTCTTGGATTTCTGGTGGAGACCATTTCTTGGTTAAAAACTCGTACGTGTTAGCCTTCGGTATTATTGAAAATGGTCATTCATGGCTATTTTCGGCAAAAAGGGGGTTGTGTGGCCATTGATCATCGACCGGAGGCTCGTACACCTCACCCCACATATGTTTCCTTGCCATAGATCACATTCTTGGATTTTTGGTGGAGACCATTTCTTGGTTAAAAATCCGTACGTGTTAGCCTTTGGTATTTTTGAAAATGGTCATTCATGGCTATTTTCGACAAAAATGGGGGTTGTGTGGCCATTGATCATCGACTAGAGGCTCATACACCTCACCCCACATATGTTTCCTTGCCATAGATCACATTCTTGGATTTCTGGTGGAGACCATTTCTTGGTAAAAAATCCGTAGGTGTTAGCCTTCGGTATTATTGAAAATGGTCGTTCATGGCTATTTTCGACAAAAATGGGGGTTGTGTGGCCATTGATCATCGACCAGACGCTCATACACCTCACCCCACATATGTTTCCTTGCCATAGATCACATTCTTGGATTTCTGGTGGAGACCATTTCTTGGTCTAAAATCCGTAGGTGTTAGCCTCTAGTATTATTGAAAATGGTAGCTCATGGCTATTTTCAAGGTCGCTCATGGCTATTTTCATAAAAAATGGGGGTTGTGTGGCCATTTATCATCGACTAGAGGCTCATAAACCTCACCCCACATATGTTTCATTGCCATAGATTACATTCTTGGATTTCTGGTGGAAACCATTTCTTGGTTAAAAACTCGTACGTGTTAGCCTTCGGTATTATTGAAAATGGTCATTCATGGCTATTTTCGGCAAAATGGGGGTTGTGTGTCCATTGATCGTCGACCAGAGGCTCATACACCTCACCCCACATATGTTTCCTTGTCGTAGATCACATTCTTGGATTTCTGGTGGAGACCATTTCTTGGTCAAAAATCCGTAGGTGTTAGCCTTCGATATTATTGAAAATGGTCATTCATGGCTATTTTCGGCAAAATGCGGGTTGTGTGGCCATTGATCGTCGACCAGAGGCTCATACACCTCACCCCACATATGTTTCCTTGTCGTAGATCACATTCTTGGATTTCTGGTGGAGACCATTTCTTGGTCAAAAATCAGTAGGTGTTAGCCTTCGATATTATTGAAAATGGTCGTTCATGGCTATTTTCGTCAAAAATGGAGGTTGTGTGGCCATTGATCATCGACCAGAGGCTCATACACCTCACCCCACATATGTTTCCTTGCCATAGATCACATTCTTGGATTTTTGGTGGAGACCATTTCTTGGTCAAAAATCCGTAGGTGTTAGCCTTCGGTATTATTGAAAATGGTCGTTCATGGCTATTTTCGACAAAAATGGGGGTTGTGTGGCCATTGATCATCGACCAGACGCTCATACACCTCACCCCACATATGTTTCCTTGCCATAGATCACATTCTTGGATTTCTGGTGGAGACCATTTCTTGGTCTAAAATCCGTAGGTGTTAGCCTCTAGTATTATTGAAAATGGTCGCTCATGGCTATTTTCAAGGTCGCTCATGGCTATTTTCATAAACAATGGGGGTTGTGTGGCCATTTATCATCGACTAGAGGCTCATAAACCTCACCCCACATATGTTTCCTTGCCATAGATTACATTCTTGGATTTCTGGTGGAAACCATTTCTTGGTTAAAAACTCGTACGTGTTAGCCTTCAGTATTATTGAAAATGGTCATTCATGGCTATTTTCGGCAAAATGGGGGTTGTGTGGCCATTGATCGTCGACCAGAGGCTCATACACCTCACCCCACATATGTTTCCTTGTCGTAGATCACATTCTTGGATTTCTGGTGGAGACCATTTCT
>NW_023367028.1:42500-57500 GCF_902167145.1 Zea mays | reverse complement strand
AAATATTCGATCCATCTCCTAGACGCCGTAGAGAATTGAGAATTTTCATGTCTTTCAATTCTCGTACTCGTAATTGGAAAGTTACGGAAGGAGATCCATCATTTTGCAATGAAAACAACATAAAAAACTCTGGACAATTTCGAAATCAGACCAAGCGTCTTAATACATATGCAAAAAAATTCATTATTGGCCCACCATTGATTACAAGATTTAGCTTTTATGAATCGCTATTGGTTTGATACGAATAATGGCAGTCGTTTCAGTATGTTAAGGATACAGATGTATCCACAATTCATTTAGAGTTACTTAATAGCCTATTTCTTATACTATATCTCTATCCCGTGAAATTCTCGAGCCCAAAGATGGATGCATATGCTGTGTTTCATTTTGCTAAATGATATCAATTAAATGGTATATCAATTCTATAAATTGGATATAGCAATAAATAAATCAGCAAAATTCTTTTATTTTAGATAGAAGAAATGTTTCTTCTATCTAAAATAAAAGAATGTACCCTTCTATCCAAATCCAATTTGCATCGATAAAATAAATCCAAATTCCAGATTCCAGCAGTAGATGAATAATTGCAAATTTTTGTGTGTACGAGATTAGAATAACTTAAAAATAACTGACATAATTTTTTATTTTTCCTGATCAGAAAAATACATGAAAAAGAAAGGAGGTAGAAAAATTTGTTGATTTATGGTTAAAGAAGAAAAACAAGAAAACAGGGGTTCTGTTGAATTTCAAGTATTCAGTTTCACCAATAAGATACGGAGACTTGCTTCACATTTAGAATTACACAAAAAAGATTTTTCATCGGAAAGAGGTCTACGAAGACTTTTGGGAAAACGTCAACGTTTGCTGGCTTATTTGGCAAAGAAAAATAGAGTACGTTATAAGAAATTAATAAGTCAGTTGGATATTCGGGAGAAGTAATTTAATCGTTCTCATTTTTTTCTTATTTTATTAGTAGTCTTATAGTAGTCTTAGATTTTGCATTTTGATGAGCCTCGTTTTGAGGAATTCATGGAATAATCCATTTTCATGGAATAAAGAATAAGAACAAGGATATGAGTCTATCGCTTAAAAGAAAAGATCTCATGATAGTCAATATGGGCCCTCAACACCCATCAATGCATGGTGTTCTTCGACTGATTGTTACTCTCGATGGTGAAGATGTTATTGATTGCGAACCCATATTAGGGTATTTACACAGAGGAATGGAAAAAATCGCGGAAAACAGAAGTATTATACAATACTTGCCTTATGTAACACGATGGGATTATTTAGCTACTATGTTTACAGAAGCAATAACGGTAAATGCACCAGAATTCTTAGAGAATATTCAAATACCCAAAAGAGCCAGCTATATTAGAGTAATTATGTTAGAATTGAGCCGTATAGCTTCTCATTTGTTATGGCTTGGACCTTTTATGGCGGATCTCGGGGCACAGACTCCCTTTTTCTACATTTTTAGAGAGAGAGAATTGATATATGATCTATTTGAAGCTGCTACAGGTATGCGAATGATGCATAATTACTTTCGCATCGGAGGAGTCGCTGCCGATCTCCCTTATGGATGGATGGATAAATGTTTAGATTTCTGTGATTATTTTTTACAAGGAGTTGTTGAATATCAAGAACTTATTACACAGAATCCCATTTTTTTAGAACGAGTTGAAGGAGTCGGTTTTATTAGCGGAGAAGAAGCTGTAAATTGGGGCTTATCGGGACCAATGTTACGAGCTTCTGGAATACAATGGGATCTTCGTAAAATTGATCCTTATGAGTCTTACAATCAATTCGATTGGAAAGTCCAATGGCAAAAAGAAGGAGATTCGTTAGCTCGCTATTTAGTACGAGTCGGTGAAATGAGGGAATCCATAAAAATTATTCAACAGGCTGTAGAGAAAATTCCTGGAGGACCTTATGAGAATTTAGAAGCCCGACGCTTTAAGAAAGCAAAGAATCCCGAATGGAATGATTTTGAATATCGATTTCTTGGTAAAAAACCTTCGCCCAATTTTGAATTATCAAAGCAAGAGCTTTATGTAAGAGTAGAAGCTCCAAAAGGCGAATTAGGAATTTATCTGGTAGGAGATGATAGTCTTTTCCCCTGGAGATGGAAAATTCGTCCACCGGGTTTTATTAATTTGCAAATTCTTCCTCAGCTAGTTAAAAAAATGAAATTGGCTGATATCATGACAATATTAGGTAGTATAGATATCATTATGGGGGAAGTTGATCGTTGAAATGATAATAGATAGGGTAGAGGTAGAAACTATCAATTCTTTTTCGAAATCGGAATTATTTAAAGAAATCTACGGACTTATATGGATTCTACCCATTTTTGCCCTCCTACTGGGAATCACAATAGAAGTACTCGTAATTGTGTGGTTAGAAAGAGAAATATCCGCATCGATACAACAACGTATTGGTCCTGAATATGCTGGCCCCCTGGGACTGCTTCAAGCTATAGCAGATGGAACTAAACTACTTTTAAAAGAGGATATCCTCCCATCCCGAGGAGATATTCCTTTATTTAGCATTGGTCCCTCTATAGCAGTCATATCCATTTTATTAAGTTTTTTAGTTATCCCTTTAGGATATCGTTTTGTTTTAGCTGATCTTAGTATTGGTGTTTTTTTATGGATTGCGATTTCAAGTATTGCTCCTATTGGTCTTCTCATGGCAGGATATAGCTCAAATAATAAATATTCTTTTTCAGGCGGTCTACGAGCGGCTGCTCAATCTATTAGTTATGAAATACCATTAACTTTTTGTGTACTAGCAATATCTCTACGTGTGATTCGTTAAAATAGGATCTTTTTCCTCTAAAATACATTGAATGCTTATCTTCCTTTGCTTATTCTGTATTCGCGTTGGTAAGTTAAACTCGATAGCTATATGAGTGAAACAAAACAGCTTATTAATTTGTAGTAAAAGTAAAAAATCTCATTTCCTACGTACAAGAAAAAAGTTCAAGTAAACATAAGCAGTGTAAACTCTTTACCCCAAGGTTGAGATTGTTTGATTAGTCATCATATCTTGAAGCGGGCAAGAATAAAGGATTCGCGATATGGAATTCCATTACTAGAATATTTTGAGTTATTACTATAATTTAAACTTATAACCATAAGGCAATCCATCAAAAGTTAGTGAGGGATTAGGAACACTAAAGTACATACAGGATTAGTAATGAGAGAATCTAAATCATTAGACATTTTTCCTCATAAAAGGAATCATAATAAGGACTTGAAATTGGTGGAAATGATCAAGCAGTACTTTCTTCAGATTCCGGTCTAGAGTATGTTCCCATTCACTTGTTAAGGAAATGGCTATCAAGAACGAATTAACCCTTTATTCTTTTTTTTTAAGTATACCCCTCCCGGGGAAAGAAGAGTAGGACAAAAGATATGGAATACAATACAAAAAAGGATCTTTATTTATTCTTTCCTTCCTTTATCCCTATTCATACAGAATTCCTCATGAACTAATGCCAAATTCTTTCCATTTATTAATTGCTATAACGAGTGATTTATTCCAATATTAAGTTATTACCGAACAAAGCAAAATTATATTATATAAAGGATGAGATCAATTCGGAAGCGCTTTTTTGTTATTCTAGCAGACGTAATTGCTTTGGTCTAATTTTGGGCTTTCCAATCAATTTTATCTTATCTAATTCTATCTATGCCCAGAGGATGATACCGAAACGAAACAATCCTTTCCTTTTTTCTGATCATAGAGGAGCCGTATGAAGCTAAGGTTTCATGTACGGTTTTGGAATAGCGGTGGGAACTGTGATGTTATCATCGACTATGATTATCTAATAGTTCAAGTACAGTTGATATAGTTGAAGCACAGTCCAAATATGGTTTTTTTGGATGGAATCTTTGGCGTCAGCCTATAGGTTTTCTAGTTTTTCTAATTTCTTCTTTGGCAGAATGTGAAAGATTACCCTTTGATTTACCAGAAGCAGAAGAAGAATTAGTAGCAGGTTATCAAACCGAATATTCTGGTATTAAATATGGTTTATTTTATCTTGTTTCTTACCTAAATTTATTAGTTTCCTCTTTATTTGTAACTGTTCTATACTTAGGCGGGTGGAATTTCTCTATTCCCTATATATCCTTTTTTGGATTTTTCCAAATGAATAAAATAATTGGAATTTTGGAAATGGTAATAGGTATCTTTATTACATTAACTAAAGCTTATTTATTTCTCTTCATTTCTATCACAATAAGATGGACTTTACCCAGGATGAGAATGGATCAGTTATTAAATCTTGGATGGAAATTTCTTTTACCTATTTCTCTGGGCAATCTCTTATTAACAACTTCTTCCCAACTAGTTTCACTATAAATAAGAATACAATAACAGTAAGAATATTTTCAACACAAAAGTTCTCTCAAACAAGAGAAAGAAACATACCTTTTTCATATATAGATTTAGAATATGTTCCCTATGCTAACTGGGTTCATTAGTTATGGTCAACAAACAATACGCGCCGCAAGATACATTGGTCAAAGTTTCATAATTACCTTATCCCACACAAATCGTTTACCTATAACGATTCACTACCCTTATGAAAAATCAATTACATCGGAGCGTTTCCGGGGGCGAATACACTTTGAATTTGATAAATGCATTGCTTGTGAAGTATGTGTTCGCGTATGCCCGATAGATCTACCCCTTGTGGATTGGAGATTTGAAAAGGATATTAAAAGAAAACAATTGCTTAATTATAGTATTGATTTCGGAGTTTGTATATTTTGCGGTAACTGTGTTGAATACTGTCCCACAAATTGTTTATCAATGACTGAAGAATATGAACTTTCTACTTATGATCGTCATGAATTGAATTACAATCAAATTGCTTTGAGTCGGTTACCAATCTCCATAATGGGAGATTACACAATTCAAACAATTAGGAATTCGCCTCAAAGTAAAATAGACGAAGAAAAATCTTGGAATTCAAGAACGATTACAGATTACTAGGTATTAGGATTTTTTTATTAGAAAAATCCATTTTTACTAACTCTAACGAAAAAAGAATAACTACTGCTTAACAACTTATATGTATATACAAAAAAATATCCTAATACCTTTTTCCTTCCTTGAATCTTTTAGTTTTAGTCAGTTCATGAAAAATTTTATACTAGAAATTTCTTCTTATCCATAATGGATTTACCTGGACCAATACATGAGATTCTTGTGCTATTTGGGGGATTTGGTCTTCTACTAGGAGGTCTAGGAGTAGTATTACTTACCAACCCAATTTATTCTGCCTTTTCGCTGGGATTAGTTCTTGTTTGTATATCCTTATTCTATTTTTTATTAAATTCCTACTTTGTAGCTGTCGCACAACTTCTTATTTATGTGGGAGCCATAAATGTCTTGATCATATTTGCTGTAATGTTTGTAAACGGCTCAGAGTGGTCTAAAGATAAGAATTATTGGACTATTGGAGATGGGTTTACTTTACTCCTTTGTATAACTATTCCTTTTTCACTAATGACTACTATCCCAGATACGTCGTGGTATGGAATTCTTTGGACTACAAGATCAAACCAAATAGTAGAACAGGGTCTCATAAATAACGTTCAACAAATTGGGATTCATTTAGCAACCGATTTTTATCTTCCGTTTGAACTCATTTCCCTAATTCTTCTAGTTTCTTTAATAGGTGCAATTACTATGGCTCGACAATAAGAAATACTTAGAATGAGTCAAAATTCTTAGAATTTCAAATATAAAATAAATAACTAAAGAATCACAATTTTGATTTAGTAAAACCCATCTACTGCCAATACAACAAATACCTTCTTTTCTCTTTTGTTGCGTAATTGTTCTATTCTAATTAATTGAATCGGTTCAATTCTTGTCCTCATATTGAAATGAATCGAGATTGATAAGGAGTTAGTTAATGATGTTTGAGCATGTACTTTTTTTGAGTGTCTATTTATTTTCGATTGGTATCTATGGATTGATCACAAGCCGAAACATGGTTAGAGCTCTAATATGTCTTGAACTTATACTGAATTCAATTAATCTAAATCTCGTAACATTTTCTGATCTATTTGATAGTCGCCAATTAAAAGGAGACATTTTCGCAATTTTTGTTATAGCCCTTGCGGCTGCTGAAGCAGCTATTGGACTATCCATTCTTTCTTCCATCCATCGTAACAGGAAATCAACTCGTATCAATCAATCCAATTTTTTGAATAATTAGACATAGAATCCCCTAAACAAAGGGGCATATATAATAATAAGAAACATTAAGATGAATAGAAATCTAATCTTATTTTCTTATTAGTGTTTAATAATATCCTTTTTTTGAGTAGGTTATTTCAGAGTATTGTTTTTTACTTATTGAATATTGCATTTTTGCAATTCATTGATATTGCAATTTGAATATTGCAATAATTTATATTGAAAAGATGATAGCCAATTTATTGGCTAATTCGAATTAGTATGTAGAATTCGTATAATTATAACTGTTGAAGCCTTAAATTCAAGTCTCTTGGCTCTTTTCACGCTTTCTCACAAACAGATTACGAAATATATTGCATTATTTGTTAAAGTTTGGATAAACCATTGCTTCGTCTGGTGTCTACAATACATCTAATTTATATAGTACTAATTTCATTTTTACCAGATCGAAAATTTTTATGTTGAAAAGGAAAATTTAGAGATCCAATGTCACATTCTGTAAAAATTTATGATACATGTATAGGATGCACTCAATGTGTACGAGCTTGCCCAACAGATGTATTAGAAATGATACCTTGGGATGGATGTAAAGCCAAGCAAATTGCTTCCGCGCCGAGAACCGAAGATTGTGTGGGTTGTAAGAGATGCGAATCCGCCTGTCCAACGGATTTTTTAAGTGTCCGCGTTTATTTAGGGCCTGAAACAACCCGCAGCATGGCTCTATCTTATTGATACGTTACAAAAAACTCCACTTGAATCGTCTGATTCCTCTTTACCGAAGAAGCCTGTGCTCGAAATAATCGAGCATGGGCTTTTCTGGTCAAAACGTATCTTGTCTTTATTACTTTATCATGAGTTATTTTCCTTGGTTAACAATACTTGTTGTTTTGCCGATATTTGCAGGTTCATTAATTTTCTTTTTACCTCATAAAGGAAATAAAATCGTTAGGTGGTATACTATAGCTATTTGTTTATTAGAATTCCTTCTAATGACTTATGCATTCTGTTATCATTTCCAATTGGAGGATCCTTTAATCCAATTAAAGGAGGATTCTAAATGGATAGATGTTTTCGATTTCCACTGGAGATTGGGAATCGATGGACTTTCATTAGGATCTATTTTATTGACAGGATTTATCACTACTTTAGCTACTTTAGCGGCTTGGCCGGTTACTCGGAATTCGCAATTATTCTATTTCCTGATGCTAGCAATGTATAGCGGTCAAATAGGATTATTTTCTTCACGAGACCTTTTACTTTTTTTTATCATGTGGGAGTTAGAATTAATTCCTGTTTACTTACTTTTATCCATGTGGGGGGGAAAGAGGCGTCTGTATTCAGCTACCAAGTTTATTTTGTATACTGCAGGCGGTTCCATTTTTTTCTTAATTGGAGTTCTGGGTATGGGATTATATGGTTCCAATGAACCCGGATTAGATTTAGAAAGATTGATTAATCAATCATACCCTACAACATTGGAAATACTACTGTATTTTGGCTTCCTTATTGCTTATGCTGTCAAATTGCCGATTATACCTTTACATACGTGGTTACCAGATACCCATGGGGAAGCGCATTACAGTACATGTATGCTTTTAGCCGGAATTCTATTAAAGATGGGAGCATACGGATTGATTCGGGTCAATATGGAATTGTTACCGCATGCTCATTATCTATTTTCCCCTTGGTTGGTAATAATAGGAGCGGTGCAAATAATCTATGCAGCTTCAACTTCTCTTGGTCAACGAAATTTCAAAAAAAGAATAGCCTACTCCTCCGTATCTCACATGGGTTTCATAATTATAGGAATTGGTTCCATAACCAACATTGGACTAAATGGAGCTATTTTACAAATATTATCTCATGGATTTATCGGTGCTACACTTTTTTTCTTGGCGGGAACGGCTTGTGATAGAATGCGTCTTGTTTATCTCGAAGAACTGGGGGGAATATCTATCCCAATGCCAAAAATTTTTACCATGTTTAGTAGCTTTTCAATGGCTTCTCTTGCCTTGCCGGGAATGAGCGGTTTTGTTGCAGAATTAGTAGTATTTTTTGGACTAATTACTAGTCCTAAATTTATGTTAATGCCAAAAATGCTAATTACTTTTGTAATGGCAATAGGAATGATATTAACTCCTATTTATTTATTATCTATGTTACGCCAGATGTTCTATGGATACAAGCTATTTCATGTTCCAAACAAAAATTTTGTAGATTCTGGACCACGAGAACTCTTTCTTTTAATCTGTATCTTTTTACCAGTAATAGGAATTGGTATTTATCCAGATTTGGTTCTCTCGCTATCCGTTGATAGGGTAGAGGTTCTATTATCCAATTATTATACTAAATAGGATTTTTTTTTTTAACCAGTCCGCTCTATATTCCAGAGTGGAAAAATAAAAAATTCAGAAAAAAGTAAAAAAGTCTAATTAGATCTATCTCGAATTTTTGAGAACCCCTTGAACGTCTTTTCAAAGGGTTCTCAAATCAAACTAAAAAGGAAAAAAACCGAAGGTTTTATGTTATGTAATTATTTAGATGGTAATGTAAATGAACCGTAACTATGTAAACCTATTCCTAACAGATTGATACCAAAATAGCAGATCCAAATTATAAGAAATCCTATCGAAGCTACAAGTGCGGAATTCGTACCCTTCCAATTTGGATTTTTTCTACTATGTAAATATATTGCAAATATGGTCCAGGTAATAAATGCCCAAGTTTCCTTAGGATCCCAATTCCAATAGGATCCCCATGCCTCATTAGCCCATACTGCTCCACAAAGAATACCCACGGTTAAAAGAGTAAACCCTAGACTAATGACACGATAACTCCAAGAATCCAAACGCTCAGTTAATTGATATTTGTAATAATTTGGAAATACGGGAAAAGAGGTGTTTTTTAAAGCACTTCTTTTTGCATATAAATATTCAATCTCACTAAAGAAAAATGTTTTAAGAAAAACATTTTTCTTTAGTGAAAAGAAATCGAAATTCTTTCGAAATCTAATGATTAGAAGAGCGGCGGATAATAAGGATCCACACAAAAGAGTTGCATAGCTTAGTAACATCATACTGACATGCATCATTAACCACTGAGATTGTAGAGCAGGTACTAGTATTGTGGATTGATGCATTTCAGTTAAAAGACCCGACGTGGCAAAGCCTTGCGTTAAAATAGTACTTGGCGTAGTTATTGTGCTTAAATCATTTTTCGAGTTCTGTATCTTAGGAATAGTATGAAGAATATACAGAGTCCATGAAAGGAAGATCAATGACTCATATAAATTACTTAATGGAAAATGTCCCGAAGAAACCCAACGAGAGACTAAAAATCCTGTTATAGAGAAAAAAGTAGCTATCATTCCTTTTTCTGACGAATCACGTAATCCCCTAAGTTCACGAACTAATAAGGTTATCAAATGAATCGTAATCACAATTGAAATGGTTGAGAAAGAGATATGAGTTAGTATATGTTCTAAAGTTGCAAATAGCATAACGATAAGGTCCCATTACAAAATTGGAAATTTCGAATTGAATCCATTTTCTAATTTATTGTATTCTTTTTCGAGAATGCCGCCACTCGGATTCGAACCGAGATGCTTGAGCACTGCTTCCTAAGAGCAGCGTGTCTACCAATTTCACCATGGCGGCTAATTTAAAATAATAGTTAACTTAAAAGAATAATAGTTATTTTATCGTGAATCGTCGAGACTGGGAGAAGCCATAGAATTTAGGAACATTAGAAGTTCATCATTAGAAGTTCATCATTAACTACAATGAAATGCATTTTGTATTTTAGAAAAATTGATAGAATGAAAGCCTTTACACTCTTATTAATATGATGTACCAGTCCTAAACCCATTTATATGGGAATTTTGGATAAGATTAGGTGGAGGTTGTAAGTCCTATTGCAAGAATAGTCTACTTTTTATAATAGAATCCTCGTTTTTATGAGAATTCTATTATAAAAAAAAGTTCTTTGATAGGAAAAGAATACTGAGGACACAATATACCAAAAACTTTTGTTCTATATAATGATAATGGAGGGATTCGTTCTAAGAATATTGTACCGAGGAATTCGACACATAAAAGTACATTTATTAATTAATCCGAATTATTCATTCATATTAAATAATTGGAATTTCTTTTGGATAGTTCAATTCAGATTATTTCAAAATCTTATTATTTGTTTGCTTGTTGCCCAGAAAAACCTTTTGGTTTTGGATGCTCGTTGCCCCTAGAAAATGATCTTGATTTTGCTAAAGAATAAGATTGTACTATGGAAAAATAAGTCTTTTTTTTCCAAAGATTTTTACGAATACGCTTTTTTGACATCGAAGTACGTTTTTTTGGAACTGCCATTCAAAAAGGGAATTACTTTTTTCTAGTTGTATGTGAAAGACATCTATTGCCACAAATCAATCCTTCTTTCTGTTTTTTCTTAGTATTTATACTTAGATACTGAAAGATACTGAAAGATACTTAAATTCTAAATTCTTCTTTAGTTCATTTTGTCTAATGTGGATAAGACAAGAGTTTTTTAAGATTTTCTATTTAAATCAATTTCTATATCAAATATACTCCATATATAAATATATGGTATGGGGGATAAGCCCTCATATAAGAGGGGGAGATAAAAAGAAGGTAAAATTCAATTCAAATAGTTAATTAAGTTCAGAAGGCTATTCCATAATTGAATTCCAATAAAAAAAAATACTTAGTCTCTTAAACAAGACATTCTAAAACTTAGAGAATTCTAGTCATTAGGATTTCCTTTTATATGAAATAAGCAATATTCGAGAATTTCCTATAAATATAGGTTTTCTTTGGAATTCAATCAATCAATTACGAAACAAGAGAGCTCTTTTATTTTAACAAAAAGAAATACAAAAATGATTAGAAAGTAAAATTATTCAATCTTTTTTTGTATTTTAATAAATATTTTTTTTTACTAATAACTAGATACCGAAATTCTTTGATTCACTTTTTGAATTTAAGTAACTAAACCCATTCTAAATTTTGGAATATTTTAATGAGAGAAATTAGAAAAATTCATAATTCCAGTATTTTTTATTTTTCTTATTTTGTTTTTTTAATTCCTTTAGAAAGAGATAAGAATAGGTTTGGTGAATCGGAAACAATTTTATTTTATAGAAAAATTGAACTATAAATTTAAACTAAAAATTGCTATTTCTTTTCTTATGGAACATACATATCAATATGCCTGGGTAATTCCTCTTCTCCCACTTCCAGTTATTATGTCAATGGGATTTGGACTTTTTCTTATTCCTACAGCAACAAAAAATCTTCGTCGGATATGGGCTTTTCCTAGTATTTTACTCTTAAGTATAGCTATGGTATTCTCACTTCACCTGTCTATTCAACAAATAAATGGAAGTTCTATCTATCAATATCTATGGTCTTGGACCATCAATAATGATTTTTCCTTAGAATTTGGATACTTGGTCGACCCCCTTACGTCTATTATGTTAATACTAATTACTACTGTAGGAATCTTAGTTCTTATTTATAGTGACGATTATATGTCTCACGATGAAGGATATTTGAGATTTTTTGTTTATATAAGTTTTTTTAATACTTCCATGTTAGGATTGGTTACTAGTTCCAATTTGATACAAATTTATTTTTTTTGGGAACTTGTCGGAATGTGTTCCTATTTATTGATAGGCTTTTGGTTTACGCGGCCAATTGCAGCGAGTGCTTGTCAAAAAGCTTTTGTAACTAATCGTGTAGGGGATTTTGGTCTGTTATTAGGAATTTTAGGTTTTTTTTGGATAACGGGTAGTTTGGAGTTTCGGGATTTGTTCAAAATAGCTAATAACTGGATTCCTAATAATGGGATTAATTCCTTACTTACTACTTTGTGTGCTTTTTTATTATTCCTTGGTGCAGTTGCAAAATCTGCACAATTTCCTCTTCACGTATGGTTACCTGATGCTATGGAAGGACCCACTCCTATTTCGGCTCTTATACACGCAGCAACTATGGTTGCTGCGGGGATTTTTCTTCTAGCTAGACTTCTTCCTCTTTTCATATCCCTACCCTGGATAATGAGTTTCATTTCTTTAATAGGTACAATAACACTCTTCTTAGGAGCCACTTTAGCTCTTGCTCAGAGAGATATTAAAAGAAGCTTAGCCTATTCTACAATGTCTCAATTGGGTTATATGATGTTAGCTCTAGGTATAGGTTCTTATCAAGCTGCTTTATTCCATTTGATCACTCATGCTTATTCGAAAGCTTTATTGTTCTTAGGATCCGGATCCGTTATTCATTCAATGGAACCTCTTGTTGGATATTCACCAGATAAAAGTCAGAATATGGTTCTTATGGGTGGTTTAAGAAAATACGTTCCAATTACAAGAACTACTTTTTTATGTGGTACACTTTCTCTTTGTGGTATTCCACCTCTTGCTTGCTTCTGGTCCAAAGATGAAATCCTTAGTAATAGTTGGTTGTATTCACCCTTTTTTGGAATAATAGCCTCTTTTACTGCAGGATTAACTGCATTTTATATGTTTCGGATATATTTACTTACTTTTGATGGGTATTTGCGTGTTCATTTTCAAAATTACAGTAGTACTAAAGAAGGTTCGTTGTATTCAATATCCTTATGGGGAAAAAGTATATCCAAAGGAGTCAATAGGGATTTTGTTTTATCAACAATGAAGAGTGGAGTTTCTTTTTTTTCACAAAATATACCAAAAATTCCTGCTAATACAAGAAATAAGATAGGATCCTTTAGTACTCCCTTTGGGGCTAAAAATACTTTTGTCTATCCTCATGAAACGGGAAATACTATGCTATTTCCTCTTCTTATATTACTACTTTTTACTTTGTTCATTGGATCCATAGGAATCCATTTTGATAATGGAGTAAAAGATAATAGAATATTGGAGTTAACCATATTATCAAAGTGGCTAACTCCTTCAATAAACTTGTTCCAGGAAAATTCTAATTCTTCCATAAATTCATATGAATTTCTCACTAATGCAATTTCTTCTGTAAGTTTAGCAATTTTTGGTCTATTCATAGCATATATCTTTTATGGATCTGCTTATTCTTTTTTTCAGAATTTGAATTTTCAAAATTCCCTTGTAAAAAAGAATCCAAAAAAGAGCTTTTTGGATGAAGTAAAAAAAAAGATATACAGCTGGTCATATAATCGTGGTTATATAGATTTTTTCTATACTAGGGTTTTTATCCTAGGTATAAGAAGATTAGCCGAACTAACGCATTTTTTTGATAAAGGTGTCATTGATGGAATTACCAATGGAGTAGGTCTTGCTGGTTTTTGTATAGGAGAAGAAATCAAATATGTAGGGGGAGGGCGAATATCGTCTTATCTATTCTTTTTTTTATGTTATGTATCCTTGTTCTTATTCTTTATTCCATGAAAATGGATTATTCCATGAATTCCTCAAAACGAGGCTCATCAAAATGCAAAATCTAAGACTACTATAAGACTACTAATAAAATAAGAAAAAAATGAGAACGATTAAATTACTTCTCCCGAATATCCAACTGACTTATTAATTTCTTATAACGTACTCTATTTTTCTTTGCCAAATAAGCCAGCAAACGTTGACGTTTTCCCAAAAGTCTTCGTAGACCTCTTTCCGATGAAAAATCTTTTTTGTGTAATTCTAAATGTGAAGCAAGTCTCCGTATCTTATTGGTGAAACTGAATACTTGAAATTCAACAGAACCCCTGTTTTCTTGTTTTTCTTCTTTAACCATAAATCAACAAATTTTTCTACCTCCTTTCTTTTTCATGTATTTTTCTGATCAGGAAAAATAAAAAATTATGTCAGTTATTTTTAAGTTATTCTAATCTCGTACACACAAAAATTTGCAATTATTCATCTACTGCTGGAATCTGGAATTTGGATTTATTTTATCGATGCAAATTGGATTTGGATAGAAGGGTACATTCTTTTATTTTAGATAGAAGAAACATTTCTTCTATCTAAAATAAAAGAATTTTGCTGATTTATTTATTGCTATATCCAATTTATAGAATTGATATACCATTTAATTGATATCATTTAGCAAAATGAAACACAGCATATGCATCCATCTTTGGGCTCGAGAATTTCACGGGATAGAGATATAGTATAAGAAATAGGCTATTAAGTAACTCTAAATGAATTGTGGATACATCTGTATCCTTAACATACTGAAACGACTGCCATTATTCGTATCAAACCAATAGCGATTCATAAAAGCTAAATCTTGTAATCAATGGTGGGCCAATAATGAATTTTTTTGCATATGTATTAAGACGCTTGGTCTGATTTCGAAATTGTCCAGAGTTTTTTATGTTGTTTTCATTGCAAAATGATGGATCTCCTTCCGTAACTTTCCAATTACGAGTACGAGAATTGAAAGACATGAAAATTCTCAATTCTCTACGGCGTCTAGGAGATGGATCGAATATTTTCAGGAACAAGAAAATCAGAAGAATCTTTTTCTCTATTCACTACCATTCCGCGTCTTCGACTTCTATTAGTTTCTTTTCTTCTTTAATGCAATAGCTATAGTTTGATATAGAATCCATTTCTCAAAGTAATGGAAACCATTCTCTTATAGGAAATGGTTCGAAAATCGCTATTCCACCTTTTAGGTTTAGGTATCGTGAAAAGTGATACCTGTGAAGATCGTGCATTTCAGTCACATTCAGATCCGTTTTTCGAGTCCATGATATAACCAAATTGGATGGATCTTCCACCCGTTTAGCTAAGAAAGAATAGAT
>NW_023367028.1:0-25000 GCF_902167145.1 Zea mays | reverse complement strand
AAAGAGAGAACAATATCCATTTCAAAACATTTCTAACGGATTCCTTGGTTCGGACCGACGAAGTAATGGCACTCGATTATTATCAACCCGACTGCAATCTTTTTCTGTCGGTAAGGATTGCACCAGAGCACCTTCTACTTCTAATAGGCCATGAACTATAGATAGAGAAGAATCATTCTGAGCGAGTCCATAAGAAGCGACCCACTTTTTCATCGGTTCCGGGGGAAGACCAAAGATCTTGCGCGACCGGTCCGCAGAAAAACTCAAAAGAGAAAGAAGTCTCGTTAATCTCTTCATGCTCGTTCCAAGTTCGAAGTACCGTTTGGCCAAAGAAAAAGCCGCTTCCTGACACGATTGCCTCTTTATATAGATAGATATAGGATCTATGGGGTTATTACTTAGAAGTCTATTTTGTACAAGATCCCCTCCTATCTGATAGAAAAGGGTCCCATGATTCCCGAGCCGGTCTTATCTTGGCTCGCAAACCCCAAGTTTGTCTATGAAGAGCTAATCTAATTGTATTAGTTTCTATAATGGATTTCTTATGTGGAATACTAATGGATAGGGCCTCGTTGCTAAGTGCTACAAGATCTAGTGCACTGGAACTCGTGGTTATGGACCCGAATCCTTTAGTATGGAACATTGTCTTTTCCAAGTAAAAACCCCTAGTATATGAAAGAATGAAAAGGTGCTTTCGTTCTTGTGGAATAAGAAGCCCTCGTACCTTAATGAAAGGAAAATAGGAATTTTTCGTTAGGTATTTGACCAAATAGGATTGTCCAGTTCCTATAGAACCTATCACTAAAATACCCGATAGGGCTAAGCGGAACGAAAAGGGTTTTCCATGAGATGGTAAATGAAAACGATTAGCCCCACACGAGGTTTGGGAATAAGTGATTGTCTGATAATGAGCAAGGAATATACGTCTTTCTGCTAAAGAGAATCTATTAAACTCATAATTCATTAGATCCTTGTTAGCAATGTCAACTAGGTATCATAAGTAAATGGATCTCGGTTGTTCAATCCTTTGATAACCAAGGTCATTCTTTGCTAAAGAGAAATGATCACTATGGGTCAGACTCAATAGAATTGGATCCATTCCAAATAGCGAGAATTAGGATTCTTGATCCCTCTCAGTCTCTCTTTCAATTCGAGGATCCGGAGAGGTGTTTTTCATAGTCCATCTCCGAATATTTGCCATCTCCGAATATTTTCGATTTCATTTTTCTATGATATGTCTTTCTATATGAAAATTGGTTATTTACGATGTACGATGATCCCTGTTAAGCATCCATGGCTGAATGGTTAAAGCGCCCAACTCATAATTGGTAAATTTGCGGGTTCAATTCCTGCTGGATGCACGCGAACGGGAACGGTCTATTGGAATTGGCTCTCTATCCATGGAATCTCATCCATCATCCATACATAACGAATTGGTATGGTATATTCATACCATAACATAAGAACAATAAGAACTCGAATTCTTATCGATACTGGAACTCAGAGCATAGGGGGGAAAGTCGATTTATGGATGGAATCAAATACGCAGTATTTACAGAAAAGAGTCTTCGTTTATTGGGAAAGAATCAATATACTTTTAATGTCGAATCGGGATTCACTAAGACAGAAATAAAGCATTGGGTCGAACTCTTCTTGGTGTTAAGGGTAGTAGCTGTGAATAGCCATCGACTACCCGGAAAGGGTAGAAGAATGGGACCTATTCTGGGACATACAATGCATTACAGACGTATGATCATTACCCTTCAACCGGGTTATTCTATTCCACTTCTAGATAGAGAAACGAACTAAAGGAGAATACTTAATAATACGGCGAAACATTTATACAAAACACCTATCCCGAGCACACGCAAGGGAACCGTAGACAGGCAAGTGAAATCCAATCCACGAAATAAATTGATCCATGGACGGCACCGTTGTGGTAAAGGTCGTAATGCCAGAGGAATCATTACCAGCAAGGCATAGAGGGGGAGGTCATAAGCGCCTATACCGTAAAATCGATTTTCGACGGAATCAAAAAGACATATCTGGTAGAATCATAACCATAGAATACGACCCTAATCGAAATGCATACATTTGGTCTCATACACTATGGGGATGGTGAGAAGAGATTATATTTTACATCCCAGAGGGGCTATAATTGGAGATACTATTGTTTCTGGTACAAAAGTTCCTATATCAATGGGAAATGCCCTACCTTTGAGTGCGGTTTGAACTATTGATTTACGTAATTGGAAGTAACCAATTAGGTTTACGACGAAACCTAGAAATCGATCACTGATCCAATTTGACTACCTCTACGGGATAGACCTCAACAGAAAACTGTTGAGTAACGGCAGCAAGTGATTGAGTTCAGTAGTTCCTCATAGAAAATTATTGACTCTAGAGATATGGTAATATGGAGAAAGACAAAATTGTTTGAAGCACGCACAGAACCGGAAGCGCCCCTTGTTTCAAAGAGAGGAGGACGGGTTATTCACATTTAATTTGATGGTCAGAGGCGAATTGAAAGTTAAGCAGTGGGTAATTAAGACCCCCGGGTGAAAAATAGGGATGTCTCCTACGTTACCCATAATATGTGGAAGTATCGACGTAATTTCATAGAGTCATTCGATCTGAATGCTACATGAAGAACATAAGCCAGATGACGGAACGCGGAGACCTAGGATGTAGAAGATCATAACATGAGCGATTCGGCGGATTTGGATTCCTTTTCTATATATCCACTCATGTGGTACTTCATCATACGATTCATATAAGATCCATCTGTCTAGAGATCGTCATATACATCTAGAAAGCCGTATGCTTTGGAAGAAGCTTGTACAGTTTGGGAAGGGGGTTTTTTGAGAAAAAAGAAGAATCTACTTCAACCGATATGCCCTTAGGCACGGCCATACATAACATAGAAATCACACGTGGAAGGGGTGGGCAATTAGCTAGAGCAGCAGGTGCTGTAGCGAAACTGATTGCAAAAGAGGGTAAATTGGCCACTTTAAGATTACCATCTGGGGAGGTCCGTTTGGTATCCCAAAACTGCTTAGCAACAGTCGGACAAGTGGGTAATGTTGGGGTGAACCAAAAAAGTTTGGGTAGAGCCGGATCTAAGTGTTGGCTAGGTAAACGCCCCGTAGTAAGAGGGGTAGTTATGAACCCTGTGGACCACCCCCATGGGGGTGGTGAAGGGAAAGCCCCCATTGGTAGAAAAAAAACCCACAACCCCTTGGGGTTATCCTGCGCTTGGAAGAAGAACTAGGAAAAGGAAAAAATATAGTGATAGTTTTATTCTTCGTCGCCGTAAGTAAATACGTAACTAGGAATATGGAAAATTGCATTTTTGGAATTTGCAATAATGCGATGGGCGAACGACGGGAATTGAACCCGCGCATGGTGGATTCACAATCCACTGCCTTGATCCACTTGGCTACATCCGCCCCTTATCCAGCTAAAGGATTTTCTCTTTTTTCCATTCATTATTATTCTATTTATTCTGACCTCCATACCTCGATCGAGATAGTGGACATAGGATGCCACTCTTTAAAATGAAAAAAAGGAGTAATCAGCTGTGACACGAAAAAAAACGAATCCTTTTGTAGCTCGTCTTTATTGGCAAAAATCGAAAAGGTCAATATGAAGGAGGAGAAAGAAATAATAGTAACGTGGTCCCGGGCATCTAGCATTCTACCCGCAATGGTTGGCCATACAATCGCGATTCATAATGGAAAAGAACATATACCTATTTACATAACAAATCCTATGGTAGGTCGCAAATTGGGGGAATTCGTGCCTACTCGGCATTTCACGAGTTATGAAAGTACAAGAAAGGATACTAAATCTCGTCGTTAATTGAATTCAGAATAGAAAGATTCAGAATAAACAAAATTTATAGGATTCAAATAATCAAATAAAGTAAAGGTAGGCGGGTAATAACCTTATTTATGACAAGTTTCAAATTGGTAAAGTATACCCCTAGGATAAAGAAGAAGAAGGGGCTGAGAAAACTCGCAAGAAAAGTTCCAACCGATCGTCTACTTAAATTCGAACGGGTTTTTCAAAGCACAAAAACGCATACATATGTCTGTTTTCAAAGCACAAAGAGTTCTAGATGAGATTCGCTGGCGTTACTACGAGGAAACCGTTATGATACTGAATCTCATGCCTTATCGAGCATCGTATCCCATCTTAAAGTTGGTTTATTCGGCAGCAGCAAATGCTACTCATTATAGGGATTTCGACAAAACGAATTTATTCATCACTAAAGCCGAAGTCAGTAGGAGTACCTATTATGAAAAAATTCAGACCTCGAGCTCGAGGACGTAGTTATTCTATAAAAAAACGATGTGTAATATAACAATTGTACTAAATATAGTAAAGAAATCAAAATAATCTTTAGATCAATCTAAGATTTCGATTCCCAGTAAAAAAAAAAAGAAATATAATAGAAAAATATGGGACAAAAAATAAATCCACTCGGTTTCAGACTTGGTACAACCCAAAAATCACCATTCCTTTTGGTTCGCACAACCAAAAAATTATTCTGAAGGTCTACAGGAAGATAAAAAAATACGGAATTGTATCAAGAAACTATATACAAAAGAATAGGAAAAAAGGCTCGAATAGAAAAATGGAATCAGACTCAAGTTCTGAAGTAATTACACATATAGAAATTCAAAAAGAAATCGATACAATCCACGTCATAATCCATATTGGATTCCCCAACTTATTAAAGAAAAAGGGAGCAATCGAAGAATTAGAGAAAGATCTCCAAAAGGAAGTTAATTCTGTAAACCAGAGACTTAATATTGCTATCGAAAAGGTTAAAGAACCTTATAGACAACCTAATATTCTTGCGGAATATATAGCTTTCCAATTAAAAAATAGAGTTTCATTCCGAAAAGCAATGAAAAAAAGCTATTGAATTAACTAAAAAAAGCGGATATAAAGGGAATAAAAATCCAAATTGCGGGGTCGTCTAGCAGGAAAAGAAAATTGCACGTGCCGAATGCATCAAAAAGGGTAGACTACCCCTCCAAACAATTCGCGCTAAAATTGATTATTGCTGCTATCCAATTCGAACTATCTATGGAGTATTAGGTGTCAAAATTTGGATATTCGTAGAAGAAGAATAACTAACCATGTCTTCCCATTCCGCCCAGTGATAGAATAAAAAAAGACAAGAACCTTGTTTTTCCAAAAATCCCTAAAAAAAAGAAGAAAGTATCCCTCTTTCTATAAGATTTAATGAAAATTAAGAAATCTTTTAATATAATTGCTATGCTTAGTGTGTGACTCGTTAGTTTTTTCTTTAGGGTCAAAAATGGAAAAAACTTAGTAATGATAGAAAATTAACTAATAACCAACCTATTGCTTCGTATTGTCGAGATCCTAACTAGAAACAGTCACTATGTGAATAAATACATCTATCAAAAATGAGTAGATCTATCATATAGTTGTAGCAACTGCATTTTTTTCTCTACAAAAGAAACCTGATTCTAGGCTGTGAAGCAAAACTAAAGGGATGTGGATAAAAGGAGGGATGATAGATAGAAGGAAGAAGAATAAGAAAGATATAGGATTCCCATATGTATGGTCTATGAATTACATCATAAAAAAAAGGCAATGTGATAAAGCATCAATATAATCAAAATTCTCAAAAAAAAGAGAGAATTCGAAATCGTAACTTGACTTTTGAAACAACAAATAAAAATATAAAGCAATAAATAAAGAGCAGCCGGGTTAATAAAAACTGAGAAAATTGACTCGGAAAAAAAAAATTGGAAGCTCCATTGCAGGATTCAAACCTAACCATTAAAGGAGAAGCTGTGGGAACGACAAAACCTATGACTACATAGGATTTATTGAAAAGAATCCTAACACTTCATTGGGTGGGATGGCGGAACAAACCAAAAAATTGCTTTATTTGATAAGGTTCTAAATTAACAAATAAGACAGGAAAGAGTAAATATTCGCCCGCGAAATCCTTATTGGATTAGAATACTTTACCACGATTCAATAAGAATAAAAAAAAAGGAGATTCCAAAAAAGGAAGGATTACATTTTATATAAATATTGAATTTGGATATATTCTAGATCTTCTTTCTTGACTATATATTTATTTTTCTTTTTTAAGTTTAAGAAAGTCAAAATCAAAAAAACCTAACTTTTTCTAGTATATATTGATGTGTATCTATCTATAATATTTTTGAATATTATGGAATTAGAGAAATGACATTCGCACGCTTTCTCATTTCATTCGCGAGGAGCTGGATGAGAAGAAACTCTCATGTCCAGTTTTGTAGTAGAGATGGAACTAAGAAAGAACCATCGACTATAACCCAAAAGAACTAGATTTCGTAAACAACATAGAGGAAGAATGAAGGGAAAATCCTGCCGAGGCAATCATATTTGTTTTGGTAGATATGCTCTTCAAGTACTTGAACCCGCTTGGATCACCGCGAGACAGATAGAAGCAGGACGAAGAGCAATGACACGATATGCACGTCGTGGTGGAAAAATATGGGTGCGTATATTTCCCGACAAACCGGTTACAATAAGACCCACAGAAACACGTATGGCTCGGGAAAGGGATCCCCCGAATATTGGGTAGCCGTTGTTAAACCAGGTCGAATACTTTATGAAATGAGCGGAGTATCCGAAACTGTAGCTAGAGCAGCTATCTCTATAGCTGCCAGTAAAATGCCCATACGAAGTCAATTTCTTCGATTAGAGATATAGAACCCCAAAAAGGAATATTGAAGATAAAAAACACCCTGGTTTTTCTTTCTGGAAAGACAATATTTCTTTCATCCTTTTGCATTGAAATAACAAATGGAAATCCAAATAATATGATTCAACCTCAGACCCTTTTAAATGTAGCAGATAACAGTGGAGCTCGAAAATTGATGTGTATTCGAGTCATAGGAGCCCGCTGGTAATCAGCGATATGCTCGTATTGGTGATGTTATTATTGCTGTAATCAAAGACGCAGTGCCCCAAATGCCTCTAGAAAGATCCGAAGTAATTCGAGCTGTAATTGTACGTACACGTAAAGAATTCAAAGGCGACGACGGTATAATAATACGCTATGATGACAATGCAGCAGTTATCATTGATCAAAAAGGAAATCCAAAAGGAACTCGAGTTTTTGGCGCGGTTGCCGAAGAATTAAGAGAATTGAATTTGACTAAAATAGTTTCATTAGCTCCTGAAGTATTATAAATACTAGTAGACGAGATATAGATCAAAGAAAAAATTAGTAGATTTTGTCTCACGTATATGCTTAAAAATCCTAAATTTAAAGAAAAGGGAAAACATGTTGATTATAGAAAAATTAGGAGGAACCTAGAATTAGAGTCTTATGGGCAAGGACACTATTGCTGATTTACTAACCTCTATAAGAAACGCAGACATGAATAAAAAAGGAACTGTTCGAGTAGTATCCACAAATATTACCGAAAACATTGTTAAAATACTTCTACGAGAGGGTTTTATTGAAAGTGTTCGGAAACATCAGGAAAGTAACAGATATTTCTTGGTTTCAACTTTGGCGACATCAAAGGAGAAAGACTAGAAAGGGAATATATAGAACTAGAACCTTTTTAAAGCGTATCAGCCGACCTGGCTTACGAATTTATGCCAACTATCAAGGAATTCCTAAGGTTTGGGCGGAATGGGAATTGCTATTCTTTCTACTTCTCGAGGTATAATGACAGATCGAGAAGCTCGACTAAACAGAATTGGGGGAGAAGTTTTATGTTATATATGGTAATGGCCCCACCTATAGTACCCAAATTCTATCTCGAACTTCCTATTTTGAAAATAAAAATAGAAAAATAGGAGAAAAATATATGACAGAAAAAAAAAATAGTAGAGAAAAAAAAAACCCGAGAGAAGCAAAAGTCACTTTCGAAGGTTTAGTTACGGAAGCCCTACCCAACGGAATGTTCCGCGTTCGCCTAGAGAATGACACGATCATCCTGGGCTATATTTCAGGAAAGATCCGGTCTAGTTCTATACGAATACTGATGGGGGATAGGGTCAAAATTGAAATAAGTCGTTATGATTCCAGCAAAGGTCGTATAATTTATAGACTTCCCCATAAGGGATTCGAAGCGTACCGAAGACTCGAAGGATACTGAAGATTTGAAGGATACCAAAGATTCAAAGGATTAGGTTTTTCTGGGGTAATAACTTCCAAGTTTCAAAATTTAAGTGAAGAGACTTATTTTTTCCAAAAGAATAGATTCATAGTTTAAGAAAGGAATACCCATATATGAAAATAAGAGCTTCCGTTCGTAAAATTTGTACAAAATGTCGACTGATTCGCAGGCGTGGGCGAATTAGAGTCATTTGTTCCAATCCGAAGCATAAACAAAGACAGGGGTAATCTTTCGAAAAAGAAGCTTTTCTTTCTAATAGCTTTTCTTTCTAATTAAAGTAAAAAGTACCCACGGAAATGCCCAAATTGCAAATAAAAAAATGAAAGTAAAGGATATATTTAACCTGAAACGGATATCTTTGTATCTTTTTTCTTTTTGTTATTTCTAACTCATATTTATGAGATAATAAAATATGACAAAAGCTATACCAAAAATAGGTTCACGTAAGAAAGTGCGTATTTGGTTTGCGTAGGAGATGCCCGTTTTAGTTTACGGAAGAGTGCACGTAGAATAACAAAAGGTGATTATTCATGTTCAAGCTAGTTTCAACAATACCATTATAACCGTTACAGACCCACAAGGTCGGGTCGTTTCTGTCCTCCGCAGGGTACTTGTGGATTCAAAAGCTCAAAGAAAAGGCATCACCCTATGCTGGTCAAAGAACAGCAGGTAGATGCTATTCGTACAGTGGGTTTGCAACGAGCAGAAGTTATGGTAAAGGTGCTGGGTAGCGGAAGAGATGACCGCAATTAGAGCCATTGCTAAAGTGGTGTATACGGTTAAAGTTGTATACGCGATGTACACCTATTGCCGGCCGATAAATGGATGTCGACCTCCTAAAAAAGACGTCTGTAAAAAAAATGAAACCGCTTTCAAGAGAAATAAAACGATTCAATGATCAAATAATACTAGTCTGTTATGGTTCGAGAAGAGATAACAGATCCACTCAAACACTAGAGTGGAAGTGTGTTGAATCAAGAGTAGATAGTAAACGTCTTTATTATGGTCTTTCATTCTGTCTCCGCTTAGAAAAGGTCAAGCGGATACTGTCGGTATTGCCTTGCGAAGAGCTTTACTTGGAGAAATAGAAGGAACATGTATCACAGACACGCGCCAAATTTGGGAACGTGCCACATGAATATTCCACAATAGTAGGTATTGAAGATCCATACAAGAAATTTTACTAAATTTGAAAGAAATTGTATTGAGAAGTAATCTCTATGGAGTTAGAGACGCATCAATTTGCGTCAAAGGTCCTAGATACATAACCGCTCAAGATATAATCTGACCGCCTTCCGTAGAAATCGTTGATACGACACAACCTATAGCTAACTTGAGAGAACCCGTTGATTTCTGTATTGAGTTACAAGATCAAGAGAGATCGCGCATATCATACGGAACTCAGAAAGAACTCTCAGATGGAAGTTATCCTATAGATGCTGTATTCATGCCCTGTTCGAAATGTGAATATAGTATTTTTTCTGTGGGAATGGAAATGAAAAACACGAGATACTTTTTTAGAAATATGGACGAATGGAAGTTTAACTCCTAAAGAAGCGCTTTATGAAGCTTCTCGTAATTTGATTGATTTATTTCTTCCTTTTCTACACACAGAGGAAGAGGGCACTAGTTTCGAAGAAAATAAAAACAGGTTAACTCCACCCCTTTTAACCTTTCAAAAAAGATTCACTAATCTAAAGAAAAACAAAAAAGGAATTCCATTGAATTGTATTTTTATTGATCAATTAGAATTGCCTTCTAGAACGTATAATTGTCTCAAAAGGGCCAATATACATACACTATTGGACCTTTTGAGTAAGACTGAAGAAGATCTTATGCAAATTAATAGTTTTCGTATGGAAGATGGAAAACTGATATGGGACACTCTAGAGAAGCATCTCCCAATTGATTTACCTAAGAACAAGTTCTCGCTTTAAATCATTGCAATTTTTTCCTCTTCTTCTTTTTTGAGTTAGAATAAAAAGAAAAAAGAAAGCAATTTGGCATCTTTGGCATAATCTATATTTTCGCGAAATGGATCATAATAAAATAGATTTTAGGTATCTAGGGAAGATTCACTTGGAAGTAACTATTTCCTAGATACCCATGCAGGGGACTTCGCGGTGGAATGAATCAACTCGAAAAATCCCTAAACTAAAAAAGACCTAAAGTTAAGGATTTATCAATGGGTAATGTTGCTCCAATACCTAACCAAAGAGCTACTGCAGTACCGATTAAAAAAACGGTCGTAGCTACTGGGCGACGAAATGGATTTTGGAATTTATTGACATTCTCTAGAAAGGGTACTGTCAATAAGCCCGTTGGCACAGAAACCATTAAGAGAACGCCCAATAACTTATTGGGTACTGTACGGAGTATTTGAAATACGGGAAAGAAGTACCACTCGGGTAATATTTCCAAAGGAGTTGCAAACGGATCCGCCGGTTCACCAATCATTGACGGCTCTAGAACCGCTAAACCTACATTACACGCAATAGTACCTAGAATTACTACTGGAAAAATGTATAAAAGATCGTTGGGCCACGCGGGTTCCCCATAATAATTATGTCCCATCCCTTTAGCTAATTTTGCTCTTAATACAGGATCATTTAAGTCAGGTTTCTTTGTTATTGGGATAGGTGAATTCTTTAGGATCCATCCCCCAAAGGAACCGGACATGAGAATTTTTCATCATCCGGCTCGAGCAAGAATGAAAGAAATAAGACCGTGGAGGATCCACAATAGAATAGGGGTATATAATGACTCAATGACTCAAGGTAAGAAAAACTTTATCAAATTATCTTTTCCGAAGTTGCGCCTATAACTACTCATTGAAAAGAATCCTATTCTTATGCTTAAATGCTCAATATCCAAGTGGGCTTACAAATTTGATCATGATCAATTGCTTTGTGGATTGTCTCTTGATTAGTTGTTGTTTATCCCCTCGATATCGCAAGTTTCTTATGTCCAAACAAAGTATTTACTTGTTACTAATAAAAAATCAAAAAGTTTAGCCTGCGTTCTTCCTTAGATCCCTTCTTTTACTCCGATAGTATTGCGGATCAAAATCGATGCAAAGAAAATGAATGCATTTCCATACTATAATAAAAAGTAAGTGTAATAAAAATTGAATTGGATCATATCACATGACTTATTCCATTTATACTCTATAGGATCTTACGGAGCCTGTTCATGGATGACATGGTTGGTGGGGTATGATCATAGAAAATATTCTCCTCGAGTGAACCAGCCTATCCTTCCTAGATAGGGGACTTACGTGTTGATTGGATGCGGAGACACCTTTGGTCGTGAATTCTAATGTGGCAGATCCAATTCTCTATCTGCATGGCCAAATTAATAATTCAAGTCACACACTCCCATAATCCGCCTTATTTTCTTTCGTAAAATTCACTTCAACTATTTGTATAAAAATACTTCGAAGTTGAAGAGAAGTATCCAAATGACATGTCTTATTTTACAATAACCCATGTTTGTAGCAATGAAATACCACAACCTACCCGATATGATATATGAGAATTAGAATTCTCTATGCTATGCCTTCCCTATAACGGACCCGAAATACCTTGCTTACGTATCATTGGAAAGTGCATTAACATAAATACGGCAGTAAGCAGAGGTAGTACAAAGGTATGTAAACTATAAAAACGAGTCAAAGTGGATTGGCCCACACTAGCACTTCCACGTAATAATTCCACTAAAGGGGACCCTATTACCGGAATAGCTTCGGGTACACCTGTAACAATTTTGACTGCCCAATAACCAATTTGATCCCAAGGCAAAGAATAACCAGTTACACCAAATGATGCAGTCAATACAGCCAAAACCACGCCTGTGACCCAAGTTAATTCACGGGGTTTTTTAAATCCACCTGTGAGATACACACGAAATACGTGCAGGATCATCATTAGAACCATCATACTTGCTGACCATCGATGAACCGATCGGATTAACCAACCAAAGTTGGCCTCCGTCATTATATATTGAACGGAGGAAAAAGCCTCTGTAACGGTCGGTCGGTAGTAAAAAGTCATAGCAAAACCGGTAGCGACTTGTACTAGAAAACAAGTAAGTGTAATTCCCCCTAAACAATAAAATATGTTGACATGAGGAGGAACATATTTACTAGTTATATCATCTGCAATTGCCTGAATCTCAAGACGTTCTTCAAACCAATCATATACTTTATTGAGATAGGTAACTAGCCCGACTCCCCCTCCGAGAACCGTATATGAAAATTTCATCTCGTACGGCTCAAGCAGAAATACACAAATTTTCAACGGATATTAGAAAAAAAGGGTTCAAAACTCCATCAGCCACGGTATTGGATCGATTTGCCTTGAAGATATGAAATAAGAAAAATCCAGAATTTCTTCTTTGTGATAATAATGCCAAAAAATCTCAAGTTGGCTCATCTGTCTTTCTTTCCCTTATGTTGATCATTAGAGGCCTCTTGACTTTTCTCTTCCCTATTTTTTATTGATTTTATTTTTTGACTAGTCAAAAAATAAAATCAAAATTTCTAGTGGTTTTCTGATAGAAATTATCTTGTTGCGATCCTATGAATCAGTTCAATTAAAACCTTAGATTCATACTAGAGCCACGATGATTCAGTCTCAAGATAAACAAAAGGCAAGGGTTCTTCGAATAAGAACCGCTTGATGATCATTTATTGAAAGAGAAAAGAGTTCTCTTTTGGGCAAACAAAATTGGAAGGAAGAAAATTTCTTTTTTTATTAAGAACTACTTCATTTTTTTTTTAAGTCTGGTTGCGAGGTCTAAATAGTGAGTATGAATCATAGTTCCTTTTTTTTTTGATCCACTCTATGTATTTCGTGTTCCAGATACTAGAATAAATAATATCTGACGAATTAGAATCATCTTGATAGAGATAACAGGCCCCTTCTATGTATTATCAATAGGATCAATTCTAACAAGTCACACACTCATATTCCAGAGATACCAAAACAAAAATCCACGGTCGAACTACCAGAATTCTAGAAATGTGGAGCTTAAAGTAGAAAGGCTTTTTTTGGATGGAAAAACTATAAGTCATAGTTTTAGTTAGTAGAAACCTAATTCGTTAAAATTCCGTCCAGTAAAACAGTAAGAATTATAAATTTCTAAAATTATAGATAGGAATATCGCGAATAAAGCCATTGCGACCCCCATAAAAGGAGTAGTCCCCCAACCCGGAGCAACTTTCCCATATTCCGAATTCAAGGGTTTCAATAAACTACCTGCGCCAGTCCGTTTTGGCTTAGGTCTAGAACTATCTTCAACGGTTTGTGTAGCCATAAATTCTATTTAATCATTGGTGTTGACTTTGTATACTATTCCGTTGTAGTTGTAAATACACGATCTTTTCATAGATCCATTGTAATCTTGAAATTCTATAAAAATGGAAACAGCAACTTTAGTCGCCATCTCCATATCTGGTTTACTTGTAAGCTTTACTGGGTATGCCTTATATACCGCGTTTGGGCAACCCTCTCAACAATTAAGAGATCCATTCGAAGAACATGGGGACTAATTGAAGTAAGAAGTCTCCCCTCCGGGGGACTTCTTACTTCAATTAAATTATTTCATTTCTTAGTCGGAACCTTAGGTGGTTCTCGGAAGAAGATAGCGAAAAAAATTATCCCTAAAGTCGAAACTAAAAGGAACGTATAAACCAATGCTTCCATAGATTCGATCCTGGTTTATTTACAATTATAACTTCCACACCTATTCACTTATCATTTGGGATCATTTCCCATATAAAAAAAGAAAAAGAGTCAAAGAAAGGACAGGAGATGTTCCTCATGTCAAATCAAACAAAAAATGGAGGTGAAAGATACCATAGCAATGTGGTATCAGGCTGCCTGTCTCCTTGTAGTTGGATCTCCAACTTTTTGGAATGTTCCAAATTCCACTTGAGCATCCAAGTCTGGATCAATACCAGCAAAAACATCTCGGAACAAGGTTCGAGCGCCATGCCAAATGTGTCCGAAAAAGAAGAGCAAAGCAAAGGTAGCATGACCAAAAGTGAACCAACCCCTTGGACTGCTGCGAAAAACACCATCTGATTTCAAAGTAGCTCGATCTAATTCAAAAATTTCCCCTAATTGAGCACGCCGCGCATATTTTTTTACAGTAGCAGGATCAGAATAACTTACTCCATTAAGTTCGCCACCATAGAACTCCACCGTTACGCCTACTTGTTCAACACTATATTTGGATTCTGCTCTTCTAAAAGGAACGTCCGCTCTCACAATTCCCTCTTCATCTACCAAAACGACCGGAAATGTTTCAAAAAAAGTAGGCATACGACGTACAAAAAGCTCGCGTCCTTCTTTATCTCTAAAGACGGGATGTCCTAACCATCCAACAGCTATGCCATCCCCATTGTCCATTGAGCCTGCTCTGAATAATCCCCCCTTTGCCGGATTATTACCAATATAATCATAAAAGGCTAATTTTTCGGGAATTTTAGACCAAGCTTCTGATAAACTAAGATTTTCGGCTAACCCATCGCTAACTCTTCGATATATTTCTTGCTGAAAGTATCCCTGATCCCACTGATAACGAGTAGGCCCAAATAATTCGATTGGGGTAGTTGCTGATCCATACCACATAGTTCCGGCAACTACGAAAGCAGCAAAAAAAACAGCAGCGATACTACTGGAAAGTACAGTTTCAATATTGCCCATACGTAACCCTTTGTATAGACGTTGAGGCGGACGGACACTTAGATGGAATAGGCCCGCTAATATGCCCAAAGTACCCGCAGCAATATGATGCGAAGCTATTCCTCCCGGAACGAAAGGATCAAAACCTTCTGCACCCCACGCAGGATTTACAGCTTGTACTTTTCCAGTGAGTCCGTAAGGATCGGACACCCATATCCCAGGGCCATATAAACCCGTTACATGAAATGCACCAAAGCCAAAACAAGCCACCCCTGCAAGAAATAAATGAATTCCAAAGATCTTGGGCAAATCCAAAGAAGGTTTTCCCGTCCGCTCATCACAGAATATTTCTAGGTCCCAATATACCCAATGCCAGATAGCTGCCAAGAAACACAAGCCAGAAAACACAATATGCGCACCTGCCACACCTTCATAACTCCAAATACCCGGATTCGTTACAGTTCCTCCTGAAATACTCCAACCACCCCACGAATTCGTTATTCCTAAACGAGTCATGAAGGGGATGACGAACATACCTTGTCTCCACATTGGATCCAGAACAGGATCAGAGGGATCAAAAACCGCTAATTCGTATAAAGCCATCGAACCAGCCCAACCAGAAACTAGAGCTGTGTGCATTATATGCACCGAAAGCAATCGACCCGGATCATTCAATACGACAGTATGAACACGATACCAAGGCAAACCCATGGAAATACCCCTTTAGCAAAGAAAAATAGACACGATGTCGCTTTATTTTATCGCATTGGAAAAGACTATCCATACTTATTCTATGTACCTAACCCTTCTAGGGGATTCTATGTCAGAAAGCGTGAATATTTATTTCATTCCATTAAAAATAACAAGCCAATTCTGTTTGTAAGAAGAAAGAGAAGCAGATCTATTCTATACTCGATAAGTGCCAATATGCAATGGGTAGCTTGGGCTATTTGGAAAAACGAAGAATAGATCCTTCATCCCTCTTTGTTTATCATTCAAATCACGGATTCTTTTTTCTTTATTCAATCTGTTTTACCTTCCTTATATGTAGAATATTTCAATCTATGTATTAATAGAATCTATAGTATTCTTATAGAATAAGAAAAAAAAAATGAAGATAATAAACTGCGGATTCTTTCTTTCTCTTCCATTCTTACGTTTCCATATTAAAGTGTAGTTTTTTTACTTAAATTTAATAATATTAATCTAATATGCCCATTGGTGTTCCAAAAGTACCTTACCGGATTCCCGGAGATGAAGAAGCGACTTGGGTTGACTTATACAATGTTATGTATCGAGAAAGGACACTTTTTTTAGGTCAAGAGATTCGTTGCGAGATCACAAATCATATTACAGGTCTGATGGTATATCTCAGTATAGAAGATGGAAATAGCGATATTTTTTTGTTTATAAACTCCCCTGGCGGGTGGCTAATCTCAGGAATGGCGATTTTTGATACGATGCAAACGGTGACACCTGATATATATACAATATGCCTCGGAATAGCCGCGTCCATGGCCTCCTTCATTCTGCTTGGAGGAGAACCCACCAAGCGTATAGCATTCCCTCACGCTAGGATTATGCTTCACCAACCTGCTAGTGCTTATTATCGGGCAAGGACACCAGAATTTTTACTAGAAGTGGAAGAGTTACACAAAGTTCGCGAAATGATCACAAGGGTTTATGCACTAAGAACAGGCAAGCCTTTTTGGGTTGTATCCGAAGACATGGAAAGGGATGTTTTTATGTCAGCAGACGAAGCCAAAGCTTATGGACTTGTCGATATTGTAGGGGATGAAATGATTGACGAGCACTGCGATACTGATCCAGTGTGGTTTCCAGAAATGTTTAAGGATTGGTAGTGGGTGGATTTCTTGTAAATTTATCTCAAACCTAAATTCGGGTTTTATGCTATAGAAAATAGAAATACTTCATGATGATGAATCATCAGGTTAAGATCGATCTAAACCAATCCATTTTATATATACATACGACATGCCAACGGTTAAACAACTTATTAGAAATGCAAGACAGCCAATACGAAATGCTAGAAAATCGGCCGCGCTTAAGGGATGTCCTCAGCGTCGAGGAACATGTGCTAGGGTGTATGTGCGACTCGTTCAGATCATGAGTTCAAACAAATAATAAAATTTTTGAAGTATCCATGATCGGTACCAATGAATAGGATAGAGAAGCTCTATCCTAGATTTCTATGGTATATGGAATTTATGGTTTCCTTTGGTGCAAATCCAATCATCTAGATTGGAAGAAGCAATTCCCCCATTGGTAACAAATGGTTATCCATTAAGCGGAGGAAATAGTAATAAAAAGAAAAAGGCTTATGCTCCTTTATCTTAAAAGAACGGACTAAAGGGTCAGCTACTTAGCCAACTTTCATAATTAAATACCGTCACTGTATGAATAACTCTTATTGTGAAAAGAGTTATTTACTCTATAATGGATAGGTAGAGCCAAAGAATGTGAACTATACAAGTTCACAATACCTTTTGATGAAAGAAAGGGCTCCGGTGTATAGAGAGGGCCTCGCCGTTTAAAAGGGAACCATAAAAACGATGGAACCCACTGTTTTTTTAGTATCGTTAGAATTTGTTATTTCTATGCGAAATAACTAAATAGAATAAAAAATCGTGGTTGGGAAGGTTATAGTAGCAAAAGCCATTGGAATTAATATTTTATATATCGGAATAATCCGTTTAGTTATTAATGGGAAAAAAGAGGGTTAAAAGAAGAGAAATCATTAGTTATTCATTAAGGTTAATTTGATTCAATGACCAGAGTTCCGCGAGGATATATAGCTCGGAGACGACGAACAAAAATGCGTTCATTTGCCTCAAACTTTAGGGGGGCTCATTTAAGACTTAATCGAGTGATTACTCAACAAGTAAGAAGAGCTTTTGTTTCTTCTCATCGAGATAGAGGCAGGCAAAAGAGGGATTTTCGTCGTTTGTGGATCACTCGGATAAACGCAGCAACACGGGTATATAACGTATTCAATAGTTATAGTAAATTAATACACAATCTGTCCAAGAAGGAATTGATTCTTAATCGTAAAATGCTTGCACAAGTAGCTGTATCAAATCCAAATAATCTTTACACGATTTCCAATAAAATAAGGATCATCAATTAAAGGATAAAAAAGTAATATACAGGAATAATTAAAACCGAATTCCCGGAGAGGGAACTCCGGGAAGATACAATAAATTAAGATTAAGTGGTAGGAATCGACGAGCATGTTGCAATAAATAAAAAAACTATTTATTTTTTCCCATTTTTCTTTCTTATAACAAACACAAGAATCCAAATTGGATTACTTTACTTTATATATGAGTCTGAGTCTTTCGAATAAAACATCAACAATCGGAACTTAAGTTTCGATTGTTGTTTCTTAAATTCTGGTTGGAGTTTCTTAAGTTTCGATTGGAATTGAACTTTTGTGTTAATTGAGGAATATGTCTATTTTTTCTGTGTCTAGGACCAGTAATTATTGAAATTGCCTGGGCTTGAAATTGCTTCTCATTCTCATAGTTACGAAATGGTAAGAAAGATAAAATACGAGCCTGTTTTATAGCAAGAGTAATTAATCGTTGTTGTTTCAAGGTTAATCTATTTATTCGTCTAGATAATATTTTTCCTTGTTCACTAATAAATCGATTAATTAAACTCATGTTTCTATAATCAATTCGATCCCCCGGGCCTATTCGAGAACGCCTACGAAAAGGTTGTTTGGATTTACGAAAAGGTTGCTTAGATTTACGAAAAGGTTGTTTGAATTTACGAAAAGGTTGCTTAGATTTATGAAAAGTTTGTTTGGATTTACGAAAGGGTTGCTTAGATTTACGAAAAGGTTGTTTAGATATATACATGATTTATTCCTTATTTTAAAATTTGAAAAAAAAAAATGGATTTCTTTCTTTTATTAATTTTTGATCCAGAACCAGAAGAAGTAGTCTTTCTTTGGTCCATATATTATTTGATTAAATCAAAATATACTATATAAATTGATTAAATCAAAATATACTATATAAAAATATAAAAAATCCAAATATATAAAAATAAAAACCCTCTATACATATGAAATAATATCTACCTAAAATCAGATGAGTTGATTTGTATTTAGTATTCTATCTATGTTCTATATATTTAATAAGAAGTTCTTACTCTTTCTGTTCTTTGGAAAAATCGAACACACGATGCTCCTATTTCTTTATTTCATTATGAGTGGTATGCTTGCGACAATAACGACAAAATTTTCTTAATTCTAATTGTCCGGGCGTATTGTGGCGATTCTTTTGAGTACTATATCTAGAAATCCCCGTCGATTCCTTATTGGTACCCTTTCGAACACAACTAATACATTCCAAAATAACTCGGATTCTAACATCTTTGCCCTTGGCCATGAACCTCCTTTCCTTTTTGGATCGACTTAACTTAATTCTTATACCTATTCTTTTATTCTTCTATTTTGGATCCAAAGAAAAGAAGAAGAATAAAATCCATAGAAGTTCCTAACTAAAAATGTGATTTCTAAAGATTTTGTTGTAATTCTTCGAATTATCGAACAAATCCAATCCAATAGAATACAAAATTTTTGAAATTCGTAAATTAAGTAATAAAACATAGAGAAATAATTAAAGAATACAATCCTTATCCATCTTTTCTTTCTTTTTGCTTCATATACTAAAAAAGAATTCAAAAAGGGGAAATTTTCGTCATGTCACGAAGAATTCTATCTCTCGCATAGGAATAACTAGAATTAAAAAAAAGGGAATGACAAAGCATCTGGGAATAAACGATTGATTTCTATCAATAAACCTGCTAAAGCCCCAAACCATAGAGTACTTAGCACGGGTGCTACAGAGAGATATGTTTTTATATCCCGCATTGAAAATCCTCCTTCCGTATTGGAATACATATATGATCAGATACTCTTGCCCAAGATCCTTTGTATTTCTTTTGTTTAGGCGAAATTCCTAACTAAAAAAACAAAATAAATATTATATATATATAGAATGAACCGTATAGACGAGATTTTCCTATCCCTAAAAAAGATGACCCCTTCTTCCTATACATTACTAAGGAATAGTAGTCTTTCTTTTATAGGTGAAATTTGACTGGATTTTAGTTTATACCCCTTCCTTGATTATATGAGACCAAAAACAAGAAATGACAAGAAAGTTCTATATGGATAAAGAAATAGAAGAAAATTACGATGTGGAAAACAAGAAAGGAATTGTGTACAATGGCATTGTACAACAATTTGGAAAAGGGATGTAGCGCAGCTTGGTAGCGCGTTTGTTTTGGGTACAAAATGTCACAGGTTCAAATCCTGTCATCCCTACCTATTAATTCTCTCTTCGTTATGGGCAGTAGTGGGGAGATCGATTAAAGTGGGTATAACTTGAATTTGTGGATACTATACGGACGTGAGACACGTTAGGAATAGAAAAGGATTTTCTTTTTTTTTTTGTTTTGAAAGCGCTCTTAGTTCAGTTTGGTAGAACGCGGGTCTCCAAAACCCGATGTCGTAGGTTCAAATCCTACAGAGCGTGATTCCATATATCTTATGTCGAAACTAAAATAACTTAAAAAAAAACAAAGTAGAATTGCAACTCCAATTTGACCTCCTCCAGACCAGAGAGGAGGTCAATCAAAAAAGAAATATTACTCAATCAAAGATCCAACTGATCCCCACGCCTGTATTGCAAATACGCAGTCACGAATAATCCCGCTAAAGTAATAGGAATTAGGCCTAAGACGATTCCAAATAGAAAAACTTCAATCATTTCGATTTGTTCGAGGGGATAAAAAAAGAGGTACGATCTATCTCTAAATAATAGTCTAAACTACCCACGAATCTCAATGACCAAGAAAAGAATTGGTAATTAGTGTGGAAAAGAGTCTAGAATACCAAGAATCCAAAAGAAAGATTCTTCTATTCAATTCATTTCAAATAAGACGTATCTTGTTCAAGCTAATAAATAGAGCTGGGGTTATAGTTAAAGCAGCCAGTAGAAAACCGAAATAACTAGTTATAGTAAGCATGAAGGGGTTCAATTCCATTTTTTTTACTACACTACATATGTTGGTAAAGCACTTACCTAAGTTTAAGTTATGGAAAATTCATAATTCATCGGTTATTTTAGATAATACTAAAAAACAAGATAGAGTGAGATACAGAAGTGTAAAAAAAAGAGAAAATCGATTCATCAGACGGAACATGAGTCCCTAATTCCGAATCAAGAGATTTGTTGTGGAATCTGTCAGTTAAGTAAACTAATAATATTAAGAACTAGATCATCTAACCCCATTGAAAAATGAAATTGGATTTTCGGGAGAATTTTGGAATAAAAGATAAATAAAGAATTGAATTTGAAAAAAAAAAAAAAATTCTTTCTATTTCGGATTCGGATTATTTCTTTTTTAATAGGATGGATTTCATCCTCTTTTTGGAGCAAATTTTAACTCATTGTATTCCATATGGAATAAGAGGAGAAGAAAAGCATTCCACGACCCCCGAGGGGCCCCCTCAAAAAGGGAACTATTCCTAAAATTTACTTTTTTTTATTTATTTTTATTCGTTTTTTGAACCCCAACAAAAGTGGATTCAAAGTTACTTCAATTATCCTTTCTTTTAAGTTCTTCTTGTAAAGTTCCATGCTTGCTGTTTGGTCAAGAAAATTAGACCTAATCCAACAAACAAGACAAGGATTGATTACGAATCTTGATTCTTCAAAGAATGTATTCCGTTTCTTTCATAACGGATTATCCGCTATTCGATTTTCTATTTATTAGATATTATTTTATGCTAACCAATTAAATTCCTTTAACTAAAAAGGGATCGATTTTGCATATACTTATCTTTGTATTGCGTCAATATGAGAATATCCTTCCTAAATTCTTTATCTTATTAATCATTAACTTAGATTTTCCCAAGATCTTGGCCGCTATTCCAAATTAAATTATTCTACTATTCCGAAGACAATGAAAATAAGTAGGACCCAAAAAATTGTGGGGTTCTATTGATGCCTTGAATAACATGTAATTTTCCTATAGACAAGGAACAAAAAAGAGAAAAAAGGAATTCTGTTTCGGGACCAAGCAAAACTGGATTGCTGTGCCATAGGAAGGATAGCTATACTAATTCGGTATACTCAAAATACACCTTTGGTACAAAATTGACAATCTCACAAGGATGAAATATCAGTAATTTTCTATTTACTGGTGGATCCCATCTTTTACGGAATCAATTCCTTTTTTGAATAAAAATTTTGGGAGCTCAGCATGTCTGGAAGCACGGGAGAACGTTCTTTTGCTGATATTATTACCAGTATTCGATACTGGGTTATTCATAGCATTACTATACCTTCCCTATTCATTGCGGGTTGGTTATTTGTCAGTACGGGTTTAGCTTATGACGTGTTTGGAAGTCCTCGACCAAACGAGTATTTCACGGAAAGCCGACAAGGAATTCCATTAATAACCGACCGTTTTGATTCTTTAGAACAACTAGATGAATTTAGTAGATCCTTTTAGGAGGCCCCCAATGACCATAGATCGAACCTATCCTATTTTTACAGTGCGATGGCTGGCTGTTCACGGATTAGCTGTACCCACGGTTTTTTTCTTGGGATCAATATCAGCAATGCAGTTCATCCAACGATAAACCAAATTCCAACTATAGAACTATGACACAATCAAACCCGAATGAACAAAATGTTGAATTGAATCGTACCAGTCTATACTGGGGTTTATTACTCATTTTTGTACTTGCTGTTTTATTTTCCAATTACTTCTTCAATTGAGAGAAAGAAAGAGAGTAGTAAGAATTCTCTTATCCCATTTGGAAGGATACCATCTTTATAACTATCCATGACTGTTTTTGTCTCTAGCATGACCACTTGAGAAAATGTGGAGGAAAGTAGGGGAAATGGCCGATACTACTGGAAGAATTCCTCTTTGGCTGATAGGTACTGTAACTGGTATTCTTGTGATTGGTTTAATAGGTGTTTTCTTTTACGGTTCGTATTCTGGATTGGGTTCATCTCTATAGTAATCGGAGGATCCAGATTGTAAACATGAAAAAGTAGGAACTTAGCGGGTCCTTACTCCCCTTTATCTGATTAGAGCGGAAAGGGCCCGCGGAATTCTTATTGTTATAACGCGGTTTTGTTCCATAATCTAGAAATTGGTTACCTATTTCTATTTGTAAAAATAACAAAGAGAAAACCTTTGCTCTGATGGTTGGAATCCCTCCATTTATTCTTTTGTTTGTTAATGATGTTAGTGAGTGAAGCAATCCATCGGTCGATTTAAAGCCCCCGCCTTTCGCCCATAAAATGGATTCACTCTTATGAAGCAACAAGAAAGAGGGGAGAGGATCCAGTATTTTATTCCATGAAGGAAGTATCCTGCAAATCGTTGATTTAGTTTAGAGTAATAAACTAATAAAACCTTAATCAAAACTACTCAACTAGCCTAAAAATCAAAACCACCCTTCCATGGGAGGGTATAGATTTTTTTTTACAAAATTTCTGTAAGTTCAAAGTTGAACTTAATTCAAAAAGTAAAGCAATTCTATTTGCTCACAAGAAATGTGTCCCCCGCCATACCTTCTTTCCCTCTGTTTGTCCACTACCGCGCCCGAACCTAAGCAAAGGAAGTCCAAAAGACAGACCCGAATAAAGAATAAATAGTAATCTTTGACAAAACAAATAAGAAGAAAAATGATTCTTACTTCGATACAAGAAGAATCGACACAAGAAAAAGGCAAAAAAGCCTTTTTCTTGTGCCCAATAGAGGATTAAGAAGACCCACAATTCCTCCTAAAAGGACTTGTTCCTTTTATTGTTCTCGTCTTTGCCTTGGATCCTCTTCTTTTGCATGAGATAGAAATAAGGAATTCCAGAAATCGAGGCTTTTTTCTCACTTGATGGTAAGAAATCCCAGGATCTAGAAATTCATTTCGTACAATTGAACCTTTTCAAACTGTTTCTTTTTGAGAACCAAAAAAACTTGTGCCAAAATAACAGATGCGAAGAAAAACAAAAGGCCTTGGACGCGCAATGGATCCTGAAGCACTATTTCTGCATCCCCCTGACCAAACCCTCCTACATTAGGATTGCTTGTTAATGGTTGATCAAGCTTGATTGATTCCCCCTCTGAAACAAGAAGTTCTGGCCCGGGAGGTATAATATCAATCACTTGGCGTCCATCCGATGCATCCACTATGGATATTTCATATCCCCCCTTTTCTTTACGTAGTATTTTTTTTACTATACCTGTTGACGTAGCATTATAGACCGTATTGTTACTCTTGCTACCGTCAGGATAGATCTGTCCCCTTCCTCGGTTTCCCCCTACATATATGGGATATTTTAAGAAATGAACGTCTTTTTTTGTAGCGGGATCGGGGGAAAGAATGGGAAAGACAATTTCACTATATTTCTTACCGGGAACAGGGCCTATCACAAGAATATTTTTTTTATTGGGACGATAACTCTGAAAAGAGAGATTTCCTATCTTTTCTTTCAACTCAGGAGAAATACGGTCGGGCGGCGCTAATTCGAATCCCTCGGGCAAAATAAGAACAGCACCCACATTCAACCCTCCCTTTTTACCATTAAGCAAGAACTTGTTTCAGCTGCATATCATAAGGAATTCGAAAGAACTGCTTCAAATACAGTATCAGGAAGCACTGCTTGGGGAACTTCAATATCCAAGGCTTATTAGCTAAATGGCAATTGGCACATACAATTCGTCCAGTTGCTTCCCGCGGGTTTCATAACCCTGCTGCGCAAAAAATGGGATATGCGTTTTGAAAAGATGTGCGAGTATTACGTTATATCATGATCGATACAGAAATCGATCGAATCATCTGTTCTTTAACCAAGAAAAAGTTTTTCTATTTTCCATATGTCCAATCGCGGATCCCGGAATTTCTACAATAAATTAGAATAGTAGCTAAGCTAATCTAGTTCCCTACACACGAGTCTGTTGTCATTTACTGCAATAGTGTACTAGAAATGATGAATACCCTTGTAGCACTGGAGAAAGAGAAAGAATTTTGTTAAAAAGGAAAAAGGGCTTGTCTTGATCTATTTCTAAAGGAAGAAAGAA
>NW_023367027.1:0-60044 GCF_902167145.1 Zea mays | reverse complement strand
TCCGTACGTGTTAGCCTTCGGTATTATTGAAAATGGTCATTCATGGCTATTTTCGACAAAAATGGGGGTTGTGTGGCCATTGATCATCGACTAGAGGCTCATACACCTCACCCCACATATGTTTCCTTGCCATAGATTACATTCTTGGATTTCTGGTGGAAACCATTTCTTGGTTAAAAACTCGTATGTGTTAGCCTTCGGTATTATTGAAAATGGTCATTCATGGCTATTTTCGACAAAAATGGGGGTTGTGTGGCCATTGATCATCGACCACCCCCATTTTTGTCGAAAATAGCCATGAATGACCATTTACAATAATACCGAAGGCTAACACGTACGGATTTTAGACCAAGAAATGGTCTCCACCAGAAATCCAAGAATGTGATCTATGGCAAGAAAACATATGTGGGTTGAAGTGTACGAGCCTCTGGTCGACGATCAATGGCCACACAACCCCCATTTTGCCGAAAATAGCCATGAATGACCATTTTCAATAATACCGAAGGCTAACACGTACGAGTTTTTAACCAAGAAATGGTTTCCACCAGAAATCCAAGAATGTGATCTATGGCAAGGAAACATATGTGGGGTGAGGTGTACGAGCCTCTGGTGGAGACCATTTCTTGGTCAAAAATCCGTAGGTGTTAGCCTTTGATATTATTGAAAATGGTCGTTCATGGCTATTTTGGACAAAAATGGGGGTTGTGTGGCCATTGATCATCGACCAGACGCTCATACACCTCACCCAAATATGTTTCCTTGCCATAGATCACATTCTTGGATTTCTGGTGGAGACCATTTCTTGGTCAAAAATCCGTAGGTGTTAGCCTTCGGTATTATTGTAAATGGTCATTCATGGCTATTTTCGACAAAAATGGGGGTTGTGTGGCCATTGATCATCGACAAGAGGCTCATACACCTCACCCCACATATGTTTCCTTGCCATAGATCACATTCTTGGATTTCTGGTGGAGACCATTTCTTGGTCAAAAATCCGTAGGTCTTAGCCTTCGGTATTATTGAAAATGGTCATTCATGGCTATTTTCGGCATAATGGGGGTTGTGTGGCCATTGATCGTTGACCAGAGGCTCATACACCTCACCCCACATATGTTTCCTTGTCGTAGATCACATTCTTGGATTTCTGGTGGAGACCATTTCTTGGTCAAAAACTCGTACGTGTTAGCCTTCGGTATTATTGAAAATGGTCATTCATGGGTATTTTCGGCAAAATGGGGGTTGTGTGGCCATTGATCATCGACCAGAGGCTCGTACACCTCACCCCACATATGTTTCCTTGCCATAGATCACATTCTTGGATTTCTGGTGGAGACCATTTCTTGGTCAAAAATCCGTAGGTGTTAGCCTTCGGTATTATTGAAAATGGTCGTTCATGGCTATTTTCGACAAAAATGGGGGTTGTGTGGCCATTGATCATCGACCAGACGCTCATACACCTCACCCCACATATGTTTCCTTGCCATAGATCACATTCTTGGATTTCTGGTGGAGACCATTTCTTGGTCAAAAATCCGTACGTGTTAGCCTTTGGTATTTTTGAAAATGGTCGTTCATGGCTATTTTCGACAAAAATGGGGGTTGTGTGGCCATTGATCATCGACCAGAGGCTCATACACCTCACCCCACATATGTTTACTTGCCATAGATCACATTCTTGGATTTCTGGTGGAGACCATTTCTTGGGCAAAAATCCGTACGTGTTAGCCTTCGGTATTATTGAAAATGGTCATTCATGGCTATTTTCGACAAAAATGGGGGTTGTGTGGCCATTGATCATCGACCAGAGGCTCATACACCTCACCCCACATATGTTTCCTTGCCATAGATTACATTCTTGGATTTCTGGTGGAAACCATTTCTTGGTTATAAACTCGTATGTGTTAGCCTTCGGTATTATTGAAAATGGTCATTCATGGCTATTTTCGACAAAAATGGGGATTGTGTGGCCATTGATCATCGACCACCCCCATTTTTGTCGAAAATAGCCATGAATGACCATTTACAATAATACCGAAGGCTAACACGTACGGATTTTAGACCAAGAAATGGTCTCCACCAGAAATCCAAGAATGTGATCTATGGCAAGAAAACATATGTGGGTTGAAGTGTACGAGCCTCTGGTCGACGATCAATGGCCACACAACCCCCATTTTGCCGAAAATAGCCATGAATGACCATTTTCAATAATACTGAAGGCTAACACGTACGAGTTTTTAACCAAGAAATGGTTTCCACCAGAAATCCAAGAATGTGATCTATGGCAAGGAAACATATGTGGGGTGAGGTGTACGAGCCTCTGGTGGAGACCATTTCTTGGTCAAAAATCCGTAGGTGTTAGCCTTCGATAATATTGAAAATGGTCGTTCATGGCTATTTTCGACAAAAATGGGGGTGGTCGATGATCAATGGCCTCACAACCCCCATTTTTGTCGAAAATAGCCATGAATGACCATTTTCAATAATACCGAAGGCTAACACGTACGAGTTTTTAACCAAGAAATGGTTTCCACCAGAAATCCAAGAATGTAATCTATGGCAAGGAAACATATGTGGGGTGAGGTGTATGAGCCTCTGGTCGATGATCAATGGCCACACAACCCCCATTTTTGTCGAAAATATCTATGGCAAGGAAACATATGTGGAGTGAGGTGTACGATCCTCTGGTCGATGATCAATGGCCACAACCCCCATTTTTGTCGAAAATAGCCATGAATGACCATTTTCAAAAATTCCGAAGGCTAACACCTACGGATTTTTGACCAAGAAATGGTCTCCACCAGAAATCCAAGAATGTGATCTATGGCAAGGAAACATATGTGGGGTGAGGTGTATGAGCGTCTGGTCGATGATCAATGGCCACACAACCCCCATTTTGCCGAAAATAGCCATGAACGACCATTTTCAATAATACTAGAGGCTAACACCTACGGATTTTTGACCAAGAAATGGTCTCCACCAGAAATCCAAGAATGTGATCTATGGCAAGGAAACATATGTGGGGTGAGGTGTATGAGCCTATGGTCGATGATCAATGGCCACACAACCCCCATTTTTTATGAAAATAGCCATGAGCGACCTTGAAAATAGCCATGAGCAACCATTTTCAATAATACTAGAGGCTAAGACCTACGGATTTTTGACCAAGAAATGGTCTCCACCAGAAATCCAAGAATGTGATCTATGGCAAGGAAACATATGTGGGGTGAGGTGTATGAGCCTCTGGTCGATGATCAATGGCCACACAACCCCCATTTTTGTCGAAAATAGCCATGAATGACCATTTACAATAATACCGAAGGCTAACACCTACGGATTTTTGACCAAGAAATGGTCTCCACTAGAAATCCAAGAATGTGATCTATGGCAAGGAAACATATGTGGGGTGAGGTGTATGAGCGTCTGGTCGATGATCAATGGCCACACAACCCCCATTTTTTATGAAAATAGCCATGAGCGACCATTTTCAATAATACCGAAGGCTAACACGTACGAGTTTTTAACCAAGAAATGGTCTCCACCAGAAATCCAAGAATGTGATCTATGGCAAGGAAACATATGTGGGGTGAGGTGTACGAGCCTCTAGTCGATGATAAATGGCCACACAACCCCCATTTTTTATGAAAATAGCCATGAACGACCATTTTCAATAATACCGAAGGCTAACACCTACAGATTTTTGACCAAGAATTGGTCTCCACCAGAGGTGTATGAGCCTCTGGTCGATGATCAATGGCCACACAACCCCCATTTTTTATGAAAATAGCCATGAGCGACCATTTTCAATAATACTAGAGGCTAAGACCTATGGATTTTTGACCAAGAAATGGTCTCCACCAGAAATCCAAGAATGTGATCTATGGCAAGGAAACATATGTGGGGTGAGGTGTATGAGCCTCTGGTCGACGATCAATGGCCACACAACCCCCATTTTTGTCGAAAATAGCCATGAACGACCATTTTCAATAATATCGAAGCCTAACACCTACGGATTTTTGACCAAGAAATGGTCTCCACCAGAAATCCAAGAATGTGATCTATGGCAAGGAAACATATGTGGGGTGAGGTGTATGAGCCTCTGGTCGATGATCAATGGCCACACAACCCCCATTTTTGTCGAAAATAGCCATGAACGACCATTTTCAATAATACCGAAGGCTAACACCTACGGATTTTTGACCAAGAAATGGTCTCCACCAGAAATCCAAGAATGTGATCTATGGCAAGGAAACATATGTGGGGTGAGGTGTATGAGCCTCTGGTCGATGATCAATGGCCACACAACCCCCATTTTTGTCGAAAATAGCCATGAACGACCATTTTCAATAATACTAGAGGCTAAGACCTACGGATTTTTGCCCAAGAAATGGTCTCCACCAGAAATCCAAGAATGTGATCTATGGCAAGGAAACATATGTGGGGTGAGGTATACGAGCCTCTGGTCGATGATCAATGGCCACACAACCCCCATTTTTGTCGAAAATAGCCATGAACGACCATTTTCAATAATACCGAAGGCTAACACCTACAGATTTTTGACCAAGAATTGGTCTCCACCAGAGGTGTATGAGCCTCTGGTCGACGATCAATGGCCACACAACCCCCATTTTGCCGAAAATAGCCATGAACGACCATTTTCAATAATATCGAAGGCTAACACCTACGGATTTTTGACCAAGAAATGGTCTCCACCATAAATCCAAGAATGTGATCTATGGCAAGGAAACATATGTGGGGTGAGATTTATGAGCCTCTAGTCGATGATAAATGGCCACACAACCCCCATTTTTTTATGAAAATAGCCATGAGCGACCATTTTCAATAATAATAGAGGCTAAGACCTACGGATTTTTGACCAAGAAATGGTCTCCACCAGAAATCCAAGAATGTGATCTATGGCAAGGAAACATATGTGGGGTGAGGTGTATGAGCCTCTGGTCGATGATCAATGGCCACACAACCCCCATTTTTGTCGAAAATAGCCATGAACGACCATTTTCAATAATACCGAGGGCTAACACCTACGGATTTTTGACCAAGAAATGGTCTCCACCAGAAATCCAAGAATGTGATCTATGGCAAGGAAACATATGTGGGGTGAGGTTTATGAGCATCTAGTCGATGATAAATGGCCACACAACCCCCATTTTTTATGAAAATAGCCATGAGCGACCTTGAAAATAGCCATGAGCGACCATTTTCAATAATACTAGAGGCTAACACCTAAGGATTTTTGACCAAGAAATGGTCTCCACCAGAAATCCAAGAATGTGATCTATGGCAAGGAAACATATGTGGGGTGAGCTGTACGAGCCTCTGGTCGATGATCAATGGCCACACAACCCCCATTTTTGTCGAAAATAGCCATGAACGACCATTTTCAATAATACCGAAGGCTAACACGTACGAGTTTTTGACCAAGAAATGGTCTCCACCAGAAATCCAAGAATGTGATCTATGGCAAGGAAACATATGTGGGGTGAGGTTTATGAGCCTCTAGTCGATGATAAATTGCCACACAACCCCCATTTTTTATGAAAATAGCCATGAGCGACCTTGAAAATAGCCATGAGCGACCATTTTCAATAATACTAGAGGCTAACACCTACGGATTTTAGACCAAGAAATGGTCTCCACCAGAAATCCAAGAATGTGATCTATGGCAAGGAAACATATGTGGGTGTCGAAAATAGCCATGAACGACCATTTTCAATAATACCGAAGGCTAACACCTACGGATTTTTGACCAAGAAATGGTCTCCACTAGAAATCCAAGAATGTAATCTATGGCAAGGAAACATATGTGGGGTGAGGTTTATGAGCCTCTAGTCGATGATAAATGGCCACACAACCCCCATTTTTATGAAAATAGCCATGAGCGACCATTTTCAATAATACTAGAGGCTAAGACCTACGGATTTTTGACCAAGAAATGGTCTCCACCAGAAATCCAAGAATGTGATCTATGGCAAGGAAACATATGTGGGGTGAGGTGTATGAGCCTCTGGTCGACGATCAATGGCCACACAACCCCCATTTTTGTTGAAAATAGCCATGAACGACCATTTTCAATAATATCGAAGGCTAACACCTACGGATTTTTGACCAAGAAATGGTCTCCACCAGAAATCCAAGAATGTGATCTACGACAAGGAAACATATGTGGGGTGAGGTGTATGAGCCTCTGGTCGACGATAAATGGCCACACAACCCCCATTTTGCCGAAAATAGCCATGAACGACCATTTTCAATAATACCGAAGGCTAACACGTACGAGTTTTTAACCAAGAAATGGTCTCCACCAGAAATCCAAGAATGTAATCTATGGCAAGGAAACATATGTGGGGTGAGGTGTATGAGCCTCAGGTCGACGATCAATGGCCACACAATCCCCATTTTTGTCGAAAATAGCCATGAATGACCATTTACAATAATACCGAAGGCTAACACCTACGGATTTTTGACCAAGAAATGGTCTCCACCAGAAATCCAAGAATGTGATCTATGGCAAGGAAACATATGTGGGGTGAGGTGTATGAGCCTCTGGTCGATGATCAATGGCCACACAACCCCCATTTTTGTCGAAAATAGCCATGAACGACCATTTTCAATAATACAGAAGGCTAACACCTACGGATTTTTGACCAAGAAATGGTCTCCACCAGAAATCCAAGAATGTGATCTATGGCAAGGAAACATATGTGGGGTGAGGTGTATGAGCCTCTGGTCGACGATCAATGGCCACACAGCCCCCATTTTTGTCAAAAATAGCCATGAACGACCATTTTCAATAATATCGAAGGCTAACACCTACGGATTTTTGACCAAGAAATGGTCTCCACCAGAAATCCAAGAATGTGATCTACGACAAGGAAACATATGTGGGGTGAGGTGTATGAGCGTCTGGTCGATGATCAATGGCCACACAACCCCCATTTTTGTCGAAAATAGCCATGAACGACCATTTTCAATAATACCGAAGGCTAACACCTACGGATTTTTGACCAAGAAATGGTCTCCTCCAGAAATCCAAGAATGTAATCTATGGCAAGGAAACATATGTGGGGTGAGGTGTATGAGCCTCTGGTCGACGATCAATGGCCACACAACCCCCATTTTGCCGAAAATTGCCATGTGCGACCATTTTCAATAATATTAGAGGCTAAGACCTACGGATTTTTGACCAAGAAATGGTCTCCACCCGAAATCCAAGAATGTGATCTATGGCAAGGAAACATATGTGGGGTGAGGTGTATGAGCCTCTGGTCGACGATCAATGGCCACACAACCCCCATTTTTTATGAAAATAGCCATAAGCGACCTTGAAAATAGCCATGAGCGACCATTTTCAATAATACTAGAGGCTAACACCTACGAATTTTTGACCAAGAAATGATCTCCACCAGAAATCCAAGAATGTGATCTATGGCAAGGAAACATATGTGGGGTGAGGTGTATGAGCCTCTGGTTGATGATCAATGGCCACACAACCCCCATTTTTGTCGAAAATAGCCATGAACGACCATTTTCAATAATACCGAAGGCTAACACCTACGGATTTTTGACCAAGAAATGGTCTCCACCAGAAATCGAAGAATGTGATCTATGGCAAGGAAACATATGTGGGGTGAGGTGTATGAGCCTCTGGTCGATGATCAATGGCCACACAACCCCCATTTTTGTCGAAAATAGCCATGAACGACCATTTTCAATAATATCGAAGGCTAACACCTACGGATTTTTGACCAAGAAATGGTCTCCACAAGAAATCCAAGAATGTGATCTATGGCAAGGAAACATATGTGGGGTGAGGTGTATGAGCCTCTGGTCGACGATCAATGGCCACACAACCCACATTTTTTATGAAAATAGCCATGAGCGACCATTTTCAATAATACTAGAGGCTAACACCTACGGATTTTAGACCAAGAAATGGTCTCCACCAGAAATCCAAGAATGTGATCTATGGCAAGGAAACATATGTGGGGTGAGGTGTATGAGCGTTTGGTCGATGATCAATGGCCACACAACCCCCATTTTTGTCGAAAATAGCCATGAACGACCATTTTCAATAATACTAGAGGCTAAGACCTACGGATTTTTGACCAAGAAATGGTCTCCACCAGAAATCCAAGAATGTGATCTATGGCAAGGAAACATATGTGGAGTGAGGTGTACGATCCTCTGGTCGATGATCAATGGCCACACAACCCCCATTTTTGTCGAAAATAGCCATCAATGACCATGTTCAAAAATACCGAAGGCTAACACGTTCGGATTTTTGACCAAGAAATGGTCTCCACCAGAAATCCAAGAATGTGATCTATGGCAAGGAAACATATGTGGGGTGAGGTGTATGAGCGTCTGGTCGATGATCAATGGCCACACAACCCCCATTTTTGTCGAAAATAGCCATGAACGACCATTTTCAATAATACCGAAGGCTAACACTTACGGATTTTTGACCAAGAAATGGTCTCCACCAGAAATCCAAGAATGTGATCTATGGCAAGGAAACATATGTGGGGTGAGGTGTATGAGCCTTTGGTCGATGATCAATGGCCACACAACCCCCATTTCTTGGTCAAAGATCCGTAGGTGTTAGCCTTCGGTATTATTGAAAATGGTCGTTCATGGCTATTTTCGACAAAAATGGGGGTTGTGTGGCCATTGATCATCGACCAGAGGCTCATATACCTCACCCCACATATGTTTCCTTGCCATAGATCACATTCTTGGATTTCTGGTGGAGACCATTTCTTGGTCAAAAATTCGTAGGTGTTACCCTTCGATATTATTGAAAATGGTCGTTCATGGGTATTTTCGACAAAAATGGGGGTTGTGTGGCCATTGATCATCGACCAGAGGCTCATACACCTCACCCACATAAGTTTCCTTGCCATAGATCACATTCTTGGATTTCTGGTGGAGACCATTTCTTGGTCAAAAATCCGTAGGTGTTAGCCTTCGGTATTATTGAAAATGGTCGTTCATGGCTATTTTCGACAAAAATGGGGGTTGTGTGGCCATTGATCATCGACCAGACGCTCATACACCTCACCCCACATATGTTTCCTTGCCATAGATCACATTCTTGGATTTCTGGTGGAGACCATTTCTTGGTCAAAAATCTGTAGGTGTTAGCCTTCGGTATTATTGAAAATGGTCGTTCATGGCTATTTTCGACAAAAATGGGGGTTGTGTGGCCATTGATCATCGACCAGACACTCATACACCTCACCCCACATATGTTTCCTTGTCGTAGATCACATTCTTGGATATCTGGTGGAGACCATTTCTTGGTCAAAAATCCGTAGGTGTTAGCCTTCGATATTATTGAAAATGGTCGTTCATGGCTATTTTTGACAAAAATGGGGGTTGTGTGGCCATTGATCGTCGACCAGAGGCTCATACACCCCACCCGACATATGTTTCCTTGCCATAGATCACATTCTTGGATTTCTGGTGGAGACCATTTCTTGGTCAAAAATCCGTAGGTGTTAGCCTTCGGTATTATTGAAAATGGTCGTTCATGGCTATTTTCGACAAAAATGGGGGTTGTGTGGCCATTGATCATCGACTAGAGGCTCATACACCTTCATTCATGGCTATTTTCGACAAAAATGGGGGTTGTGTGGCCATTGATCATCGACCAGAGGCTCATACACCTCACCCCACATATGTTTCCTTGCCATAGATCACATTCTTGGATTTCTGGTGGAGATCATTTCTTGGTCAAAAATCCGTAGGTGTTAGCCTTCGGTATTATTGAAAATGGTCATTCATGGCTATTTTCATAAAAAATGGGGGTTGTGTGGCCATTTATCATCGACCAGAGGCTCATACACCTCACTACACTTATGTTTCCTTGCCATAGATCACATTCTTGGATTTTTGGTGGAGACATTTCTTGGGCAAAAATCCGTAGGTGTTAGCCTTCAGTGTCATTGAAAAATGGTCGTTCATGGCTATTTTCGACAAAAATGGGGGTTGTGTGGCCATTGATCATCGACCAGAGGCTCATACACCTCACCCCACATATGTTTCCTTGCCATAGATCACATTCTTGGATTTCTGGTGGAGACCATTTCTTGGTCAAAAATCCGTACGTGTTAGCCTCTAGTATTATTGAAAATGGTCGCTCATGGCTATTTTCAAGGTCGCTCATGGCTATTTTCATAAAAAATGGGGGTTGTGTGGCCATTTATCATTGACCAGAGGCTCATACACCTCACCCCACATATGTTTCCTTGCCATAGATCACATTCTTGGATTTCTGGTGGAGACCATTTCTTGGTCAAAAATCCGTAGGTGTTAGCCTTCAGTGTCATTGAAAATGGTCATTCATGGCTATTTTCGACAAAAATTAGGGTTGTGTGGACATTGATCGTCGACCAGAGGCTCATACACCTCACCCCACATATGTTTCCTTGCCATAGATCACATTCTTGGATTTCTGGTGGAGACCATTTCTTGGTCAAAAATCCGTAGGTGTTAGCCTTCGGTATTATTGAAAATGGTCGTTCATGGCTATTTTCGACAAAAATGGGGGTTGTGTGGCTATTTTCGGCAAAATGGGGGTTGTGTGGCCATTGATCGTCGACCAGAGGCTCATACACCTCACCCCACATATGTTTCCTTGTCGTAGATCACATTCTTGGATTTCTGGTGGAGACCATTTCTTGGTCAAAAATCCGTAGGTGTTAGCCTTCGATATTATTGAAAATGGTCGTTCATGGCTATTTTCGACAAAAATGGGGGTTGTGTGGCCATTGATCATCGACCAGAGGCTCATACACCTCACCCCACATATGTTTCCTTGCCATAGATCACATTCTTGGATTTCTGGTGGAGACCATTTCTTGGTCAAAAATCCGTAGGTGTTAGCCTTCGGTATTATTGAAAATGGTCGTTCATGGCTATTTTCGACAAAAATGGGGGTTGTGTGGCCATTGATCATTGACCAAACGCTCATACACCTCACCCCACATATGTTTCCTTGCCATAGATCACATTCTTGGATTTCTGGTGGAGACCATTTCTTGGTCTAAAATCCGTAGGTGTTAGCCTCTAGTATTATTGAAAATGGTCGCTCATGGCTATTTTCAAGGTCGCTCATGGCTATTTTCATAAAAAATGGGGGTTGTGTGGCTATTTATCATCGACTAGAGGCTCATAAACCTCACCCCACATATGTTTCCTTGCCATAGATCACATTCTTGGATTTCTGGTGGAGACCATTTCTTGGTCAAAAATCCGTAGGTGTTAGCCTTCGATATTATTGAAAATGGTCGTTCATGGCTATTTTCGACAAAAAATGGGGGTTGTGTGGCCATTGATCATCGACCAGACGCTCATACACCTCACCCCACATATGTTTCCTTGCCATAGATCACATTCTTGGATTTCTGGTGGAGACCATTTCTTGGTCAAAAATCCGAACGTGTTAGCCTTCGGTATTTTTGAAAATGGTCATTCATGGCTATTTTCGACAAAAATGGGGGTTGTGTGGCCATTGATCATCGACCAGAGGATCGTACACCTCACTCCACATATGTTTCCTTGCTATAGATCACATTCTGGGATTTCTGGTGGAGACCATTTCTTGGTCAAAAATCCGTAGGTGTTAGCCTTCGGTATTATTGAAAATGGTCGTTCATGGCTATTTTCGACAAAAATGGGGGTTGTGTGGCCATTGATCATCGACCAGACGCTCATACACCTCACCCCACATATGTTTCCTTGCCATAGATCACATTCTTGGATTTCTGGTGGAGACCATTTCTTGGTTAAAAACTCGTACGTGTTAGCCTTCGGTATTATTGAAAATGGTCATTCATGGCTATTTTCGGCAAAATGGGGGTTGTGTGGCCATTGATCATCGACCAGAGGCTCGTACACCTCACCCCACATATGTTTCCTTGCCATAGATCACATTCTTAGATTTCTGGTGGAGACCATTTCTTGGTCAAAAATCCGTAGGTGTTAGCCTTCGGTATTATTGAAAATGGTCGTTCATGGCTATTTTCGACAAAAATGGGGGTTGTGTGGCCATTGATCATCGACCAGAGGCTCGTACACCTCACCCCACATATGTTTCCTTGCCATAGATCACATTCTTGGATTTCTGGTGGAGACCATTTTTGATCAAAAATCCGTAGGTGTTAGCATTTGGTATTATTGAAAATGTCGTTCATGGCTATTTTCAAGGTCGCTCATGGCTATTTTCATAAAAAATGGGGGTTGTGTGGCCATTGATCATCGACCAGACGCTCATACACCTCACCCCACATATGTTTCCTTGCCATAGATTACATTCTTGGATTTCTGGTGGAAACCATTTCTTGGTTAAAAACTCGTACGTGTTAGCCTTCGGTATTATTGAAAATGGTCATTCATGGCTATTTTCGGCAAAATGGGGGTTGTGTGGCCATTGATCGTCGACCAGAGGCTCATACACCTCACCCCACATATGTTTCCTTGTCGTAGATCACATTCTTGGATTTCTGGTGGAGACCATTTCTTGGTCAAAAATCCGTAGGTGTTAGCCTTCGATATTATTGAAAATGGTCGTTCATGGCTATTTTCGACAAAAATGGGGGTTGTGTGGCCATTGATCATCGACCAGAGGCTCATACACCTCACCCCACATATGTTTCCTTGCCATAGATCACATTCTTGGATTTCTGGTGGAGACCATTGAAAGTCGCCTAGAGGGGGGTGAATAGGGCGAAACTGAAATTTACAAATATAAACACAACTACAAGCCGGGTTAGCGTTAGTAATAAAGAAACGAGTCCGCGAGAGAGGGTGGAAAACAAATCGCAAGCAAATGAAGAGTGTGACACGCGGATTTGTTTTACCGAGGTTCGGTTCTTGCAAACCTACTCCCCGTTGAGGAGGCCACAAAGGGCGGGTCTCTTTCAACCCTTCCCTCTCTCAAACGATCCCACGGATCGAGTGAGCTTTCTCTTCTCAATCACTTGGAACACAAAGTTCCCACAAGGGCCACCACACAATTGGTGCCTCTTGCCTCGATTACAAGTGAGTGCTTGATCGTAATGAAAGAATCAAGAAAGCACGATTGCAAAAAGGCCAAGCGACAAGAGCGACGAATAACACACGGATCACTTTCTCTCTCAAGTCACTAATCACTAATGATCTCTTTTCTCAATTGTGAAACTTGGAGAGATGGACGCTTTGAATGTGTCTTGGAATGGAATGCTAGCTCTTGTATTGAATGTTGAAGGTTGGAATGCTTGGATGAAGTGAATGGAGGTGGTTGGGGTTGTATTTATAGCCACCAACCACTTCCTAGCCGTTGCTCCATTCTGCTGAGCGCGGACGGTCCGCGTGCCAGGTCCGGACGGTCCGCCCCAGTAGATCAACGACTGAAAATGCAACGGTCAGCAGTAACGGCTATATCAACGGCTATATTGCATTTAATGCGTTGTCAGATGTCAGACAGACCCAGTCGCGGACGGTCCGCGATCCTGGCCCGGACGGTCCGTGAACCCGCTATAATTCATTTCTCCGAACCCGTCACCTTCGGGTTTTTCGGTTTCTCACCTACCGGACGGTCCGCGCCAGAGGCCGGACGGTCCGCGCCAGAGGCCGGACGGTCCGCGCAAGGGCTCGGACGGTCTTTGCTTTTCCTCCGGACAGTCCATAGTGTAGACTTTGATTTTTGCATTGGTTCTGGCCGAGTGACATCCTTGTGTCGCGGACGGTCTGCCGCAAGGGCCCGGACAGTCCGCGCTTGGCCTGTTTTTCCAAAAAGCTTCTCCTGTCCGGAATAATCTACGGTATTTCGGACAGTCGATTTAGTATGGTTATAGATGAACCTTTGGCACCTGTAGAACATATAATCTAGAGCAAAACTAGTCAGTCCAATTGTTTGTGTTGGGCAATTCAACCACCAAAATTATATAGGAACTAGGTGTAAGCCTAATTCCCTTTCAATCTCCCCCTTTTTGGTGATTGATGCCAACACAAACCAAAGCAAATGTAGAAGTGCATAATTGAACTAGTTTGCATAATGTAAGTGCAAAGGTTGCTTGGAATTGAGCCAATATAAATGCTTACAAGATATGCATGGATTGTTTCTTCATTTTTAACATTTTGGACCACGCTTGCACCACATGTTTTGTTTTTGCAAAATCTTTTGTAAATCTTTTCAAAGTTCTTTTGCAAATAGTCAAAGGCAAATGAATAAGATTTTGAGAAGCATTTTCAAGATTTGAAATTTTCTCCCCCTGTTTCAAATGCTTTTCCTTTGACTAAACAAAACTCCCCCTAAATGAGATTCTCCTCTTAGTGTTCAAGAGGGTTTTGATGTATCATTTTGAAATACTACTTTCTCCCCCTTTTGAACACAATAGGATACCAATTGAAAATATTCAACACTTAAGTTAAGTTTTTGAAATTGGTGGTGGTGCGGTCCTTTTGCTTTGGGCTCTTACTTTCTCCCCCTTTGGCATGAATCGCCAAAAACGGAATCATTAGAGCCCTCGAAGTGCTTTCTTCCCCTTTGGTCATAAATAAATGAGTTAAGATTATACCAAAGACGAAGTCCTTTTGCTTGGTGCTCAAGTTTTCACCCCCTTGAACGGAGAGTTGCTTGGAGCGACGGCGAAGGATGAGTTACGTAGTGGAAGCCTTTGTCTTCGCCGAAGACTCCAATTCCCTTTCAATACACCTATGACTTGGTTTGAAATAGACTTGAAAACACATTAGTCATAGCATATGAAAGAGACATGATCAAAGGTATATAAAATGAGCTATATGTGCAAGCTAGCAAAAGAAATTGCGCGAATCAAGAATATTGAGCTCATGCCTAAGTTTGTTAAAAGATTGTTCATCAAGAGGCTTGGTAAAGATATCGGCTAATTGATCTTTAGTATTAATGTAAGAAATCTCGATATCTCCCTTTTGTTGGTGATCCCTCAAAAAGTGATACCGAATGGCTATGTGTTTAGTGCGGCTATGCTCGACGGGATTGTCGGCCATTTTGATTGCACTCTCATTATCACATAGCAAAGGAACTTTGGTTAATTTGTAACCGTAGTCCCGCAGGGTTTGCCTCATCCAAAGCAATTGCGCGCAACAATGGCCTGCGGCAATATACTCGGCTTCGGCGGTGGAAAGAGCGACCGAATTTTGCTTCTTTGAAGCCCAAGACACCAAGGATCTTCCCAAGAACTGGCAAGTCCCCGATGTGCTATTCCTATTGATTTTACACCCCGCCCAATCGGCATCCGAATAACCAATCAAATCAAATGTGGATCCCCAAGGATACCAAAGCCCAAACTTAGGAGTATAAGCCAAATATCTCAAGATTCGTTTTACGGCCGTAAGGTGAGCTTCCTTAGGGTCGGCTTGGAATCTTGCACACATGCATACGGAAAGCATAATATCCGGTCGAGATGCACATAAATAGAGTAAAGAACCTATCATCGACCGGTATACCTTTTGATCCACGGACTTACCTCCCGTGTCGAGGTCGAGATGCCCATTAGTTCCCATGGGTGTCTTGATGGGTTTGGCATCCTTCATCCCAAACTTGGTTAGAATGTCTTGAGTGTACTTCGTTTGGCTGATGAAGGTGCCCTCTTGGAGTTGTTTGACTTGGAATCCTAGAAAATACTTCAACTCCCCCATCATAGACATCTCGAACTTCTGTGTCATGATCCTACTAAACTCTTCACATGTAGACTCATTAGTAGACCCAAATATAATATCATCAACATAAATTTGGCATACAAACAAGTCATTTTCAAGAGTTTTAGTAAAGAGTGTGGGATCGGCCTTTCCGACTTTGAAGCCATTTGCAATAAGGAAATCTCTAAGGCATTCATACCATGCTCTTGGGGCTTGCTTGAGCCCATAAAGCGCCTTAGAGAGCTTATAGACATGGTTAGGATACTCACTGTCTTCAAAGCCGGGAGGTTGCTCAACATAGACCTCTTCCTTGATTGGTCCATTGAGGAAGGCACTTTTCACGTCCATTTGATAAAGCTTAAAGCCATGGTAAGTAGCATAGGCCAATAATATTCGAATTGACTCAAGCCTAGCTACGGGTGCATAGGTTTCACCGAAATCCAAACCTTCGACTTGGGAGTATCCCTTGGCCACAAGTCGAGCTTTGTTCCTTGTCACCACACCATGCTCATCTTGCTTGTTGCGGAAGACCCATTTGGTTCCTACAACATTTTGGTTAGGACGTGGAACTAAATGCCATACCTCATTCCTAGTGAAGTTGTTGAGTTCCTCTTGCATTGCCACCACCCAATCCGAATCTTGAAGTGCTTCCTCTACCCTGTGTGGCTCAATAGAGGAAACAAACGAGTAATGTTCGCAAAAGTGTGCAACACGAGATCTAGTGGTTACCCCCTTATGAATGTCGCCGAGGATGGTGTCGACGGGGTGATCTCGTTGGATTGCTTGGTGGACTCTTGGGTGTGGCGGCCTTTGCTCTTCATCCTCCTTGTCTTCCTCATTTGCATCTCCCCCTTGATCATTGCCATCATCTTGAGGTGGCTCATTTGCTTGATCTTCTACTTCATCAACTTGAGCTTCATCCTCATTTTGAGTTGGTGGAGATGCTTGCGTGGAGGAGGATGGTTGATCTTGTGTGTTTGGAGGCTCTTTGGATTCCTTAGGACACACATCCCCGATGGACATGTTCCTTAACGCGATGCACGGAGCCTCGTCATCACCTATCTCATCAAGATCAACATGCTCTACTTGAGAGCCGTTAGTTTCATCAAACACAACGTCACATGAGACTTCAACTAGTCCGGTGGACTTGTTAAAGACCCTATATGCCCTTGTGTTTGAGTCATAACCAAGTAAAAAGCCTTCTACAGTCTTAGGAGCAAATTTAGATTTTCTACCTCTTTTAACTAGAATAAAGCATTTGCTACCAAAGACTCTAAAATATGAAATGTTGGGCTTTTTACCGGTTAGGAGTTCATACGATGTCTTCTTGAGGATTCGGTGAAGATATAACCGGTTGATGGCGTAGCAAGCGGTGTTGACCGCCTCGGCCCAAAACCGATCCGAAGTCTTGTACTCATCAAGCATGGTCCTTGCCATGTCCAATAGAGTTCTATTCTTCCTCTCCACTACACCATTTTGTTGAGGTGTGTAGGGAGAAGAGAACTCATGCTTGATTCCCTCCTCCTCAAGGAAGCCTTCGATTTGAGAGTTCTTGAACTCCGTCCCGTTGTCGCTTCTAATTTTCTTGATCCTTAAGCCGAACTCATTTTGAGCCCGTCTCAAGAATCCCTTTAAGGTTTCTTGGGTTTGAGATTTTTCCTGTAAAAAGAATACCCAAGTGAAGCGAGAATAATCATCCACAATAACTAGACAGTACTTACTCCCGCCGATGCTTATGTAGGCTATTGGGCCGAATAGATCCATGTGCAGGAGCTCCAGTGGCCTGTCGGTCGTCATTATGTTCTTATGCGGATGATGAGAGCCAACTTGCTTTCCTGCTTGGCATGCGCTACAAATCCTGTCTTTCTCAAAATGAACATTTGTTAGTCCTAAAATGTGTTCTCCCTTTAGAAGCTTATGAAGATTCTTCATCCCAACATGAGCTAGTCGGCGGTGCCAGAGCCAACCCATGTTAGTCTTAGCAATTAAGCAAGTGTCGAGTTCAGCTCTATCAAAATCTACCAAGTATAGCTGACCCTCTAACACTCCCTTAAATGCTATTGAATCATCACTTCTTCTAAAGACAGTGACACCTATATCAATGAATAGACAGTTGTAGCCCATTTGACATAATTGGGAAACAGAAAGCAATTTTACCCAAACCTTTGACCAAACCTTGATTTCCATCCCCGAATGTGATAGCTCGTTGGGGATCTTGGTTTTTCTCATAGGAGGAGAACATTTTCTTCTCCCCTGTCATGTGGTTCGTGCACCCGCTGTCGAGTATCCAACTTGAGCCCCCGGATGCATAAACCTACAAAACAAGTTTAGTTCTTGACTTTAGGTACCCAAATGGTTTTGGGTCCTTTGGCATTAGACACAAGAACTTTGGGTACCCAAACACAAGTCTTTGACCCCTTGTGCTTGCCCCCAACATATTTGGCAACTACCTTGCCGGATTTGTTAGTTAAAACATAAGATGCATCAAAAGTTTTAAAGGAAATGTTTTGATCATTTGATGCACTAGGAGTTTTCTTTCTAGACAACCTAGCACGGGTTGGTTGCCTAGAGCTAGATGTCTCACTCTTATACATAAAAGCATGGTTAGAACCAGAGTGAGACTTCCTAGAATGAATTTTTCTAATTTTGTCCTCGGGATAACCGGCAGGGTATAAAATGTAACCCTCGTTATCCTGAGGCATGGGAGCCTTGCCCTTAACAAAATTGGACAATCTTTTAGGAGGGGCATTAAGTTTGACATTGTCTCCCCTTTGGAAGCCAATGTCATCCTTGATGCCAGGGCGTCTCCCATTATAAAGCATGCTACGAGCAAATTTAAATTTCTCATTTTCTAAGTTGTGCTCGGCAATTTTAGCATCTCTAAGGCTAGCAAGGGAAATGTTTAATTCATCAATCCTAGCAAGCAAATCATCATTATTATCTCTAGGATTGGGAATTGAAACATTGCAAACATGTGAATCAACCTTATTTAAACTAGCATTTTCATTCCTAAGGTTGTCAATCATCTCACGGCAAGTGCTTAGCTCACTAGATAATTTTTCACATTTTTCTACTTCTAGAGCATAAGCATTTTTAACCTTAACATGCTTCTTATTTTCTTTAATAAGGAAGTCCTCTTGGGTGTCCAAGAGATCATCCTTTTCATGAATGGCACTAATCAATTCATTAAGTTTTTCTTTTTGTTGCATGTTGAGGTTGGCAAAAAGAGAGCGCAAGTTATCCTCCTCATCACTAGCATTATCATCACTAGAAGACTCATATTTAGTGGATGATTTGGATTTTACCTTCTTTTTGCCGTCCTTTACCATGAGGCACTTGTGGCCGACGTTTGGGAAGAGAAGTCCCTTGGTGACGGCGATGTTAGCGGCGTCCTCGTCGTCGGAGGAGTCGCTTGAGCTTTCGTCGGAATCCCACTCCCGACAAACATGGGCATCTCCGCCCTTCTTCTTGTAGTACCTCTTCTTCTCCCTTTCTTGTCGTGGCCTCGGTCACTGTCACTTGATATAGGACATTTAGCAATAAAATGACCGGGCTTACCACATTTGTAGCAAACCTTCTTGGAGCGGGACTTGTAGTCTTTCCCCCTCCTCTGTTTGAGGATTTGGCGGAAGCTCTTGATGACTAGCGCCATTTCTTCATTGTCAAGCTTGGAGGCGTCTATTGGTTGTCGATTTGGTGTAGACTCCTCCTTCTTTTCTTCCGTCGCTTTGAATGCGACGGGTTGAGCTTCGGATGTAGATGGATCATCAAGCTCGTTGATCTTCCTTGAGCCTTCGACCATGCACTCAAAACTTACAAAATGCCCGATAACTTCCTCGGGGGTCATTTTAGTATATCTACGATTACCATGAATTAATTGAACTTGAGTGGGGTTAAGGAAAATAAGAGATCTTAGAATAACCTTAACCACCTCGTGGTCATCCCACTTTACGCTCCCGAGGTTGCGCACTTGGTTCACCAAGGTCTTGAGCCGGTTGTACATATGTTGTGGCTCCTCCCCTTTGCGAAGCCGGAACCGATCGAGCTCCCCCTCGATCGTTTCCCGCTTGGTGATCTTGGTGAGCTCGTCTCCCTCGTGCGCGGTTTTGAGCACATCCCAAACCTCCTTGGCGCTCTTCAACCCTTGAACTTTGTTATACTCCTCTCTACTCAAAGAGGCGAGGAGTATTGTTGTCGCTTGAGAGTTGAAGTGCTCGATTTGGGCCACCTCATCCTCGTCATAGTCTTTATCCCCTACTGACGGTACCTGTGCACCAAACTCAACAACATCCCATATACTTTTGTGGAGTGAGGTTAGATGAAATCTCATTAAATCACTCCACCTAGCATAATCTTCACCATCAAAAGTTGGTGGTTTGCCTAATGGGACGGAAAGTAGAGGTGCATGTTTAGAAATGCGAGAATAGTGTAGGGGGATCTTACTAAACTTCTTACGCTCTTGGCGTTTAGAAGTTACGGAGGGCGCATCGGAGTCGGAGGTTGATGTTGATGAAGTGTCGGTCTCGTAGTAGACCACTTTCCTCATCCTCTTTTGCTTGTCCCCGCTTCGATGCGGCTTGTGGGAAGAAGATTTTTCCTTCTTCTCTTTGTGGTGAGAAGAAGATTTCTTCTCCTTCCCTTTGTTGGAGGAGCTCTTCTTCTTCTCCCTCCTTTTGGTGCGGGACTCTTCCGATGAAGTGCTCCCGTGGCTTGTAGTGGGCTTTTCGCCGGTCTTCATCTCCTTCTTGGCGTGATCTCCCGACATCACTTCGAGCGGTTAGGCTCTAATGAAGCACCGAGCTTTGATACCAATTGAAAGTCGCCTAGAGGGGGGGTGAATAGGGCGAAACTGAAATTTACAAATATAAACACAACTACAAGCCGGGTTAGCGTTAGTAATAAAGAAACGAGTCCGCGAGAGAGGGTGGAAAACAAATCACAAGCAAATGAAGAGTGTGACACGCGGATTTGTTTTACCGAGGTTCGGTTCTTGCAAACCTACTCCTCGTTGAGGAGGCCACAAAGGCCGGGTCTCTTTCAACCCTTCCCTCTCTCAAACGATCCCACGGATCGAGTGAGCTTTCTCTTCTCAATCACTTGGAACACAAAGTTCCCACAAGGGCCACCACACAATTGGTGCCTCTTGCCTCGATTACAAGTGAGTGCTTGATCGTAATGAAAGAATCAAGAAAGCACGATTGCAAAAAGGCCAAGCGACGAATAACACACGGATCACTTTCTCTCTCAAGTCACTAATCACTAATGATCTCTTTTCTCAATTGTGAAACTTGGAGAGATGGAGGCTTTGAATGTGTCTTGGAATGGAATGCTAGCTCTTGTATTGAATGTTGAAGGTTGGAATGCTTGGATGAAGTGAATGGAGGTGGTTGGGGTTGTATTTATAGCCACCAACCACTTCCTAGCCGTTGCTCCATTCTGCTGAGCGCGGACGGTCCGCGTGCCAGGTCCGGACGGTCCGCCCCAGTAGATCAACGGCTGAAAATGCAACGGTCAGCAGTAACGGCTACATCAACGGCTATATTGCATTTAATGCGTTGTTAGATGTCAGACAGACCCAGTCGCGGACGGTCCGCGATCCTGGCCCGGACGGTCCGCGAACCCGCTATAATTCATTTCTCCGAACCCGTCACCTTCGGGTTTTTCGGTTTCTCACCTACCGGACGGTCCGCACCAGAGGCCGGACGGTCCGCGCAAGGGCTCGGACGGTCTTTGCTTTTCCTCCGGACAGTCCATAGTGTAGACTTCGATTTTTGCATTGGTTCTGGCCGAGTGACATCCTTGTGTCGCGGACGGTCCGCCGCAAGGGCCCGGACAGTCCGCGCTTGGCCTGTTTTTCCAAAAAGCTTCTCCTGTCCGGAATAATCTACGGTATTTCGGACAGTCGATTTAGTATGGTTATAGATGAACCTTTGGCACCTGTAGAACATATAATCTAGAGCAAAACTAGTCAGTCCAATTGTTTGTGTTGGGCAATTCAACCACCAAAATTATATAGGAACTAGGTGTAAGCCTAATTCCCTTTCAACCATTTCTTGGTCAAAAATCCGTAGGTCTTAGCCTCTAGTATTATTGAAAATGGTCGCTCATGGCTATTTTCATAAAAAATGGGGGTTGTGTGGCCATTTATCATCGACTAGAGGCTCATAAACCTCACCCCACATATGTTTCCTTGCCATAGATTACATTCTTGGATTTCTGGTGGAGACCATTTCTTGGTCAAAAATCTGTAGGTGTTAGCCTTCGGTATTATTGAAAATGGTCGTTCATGGCTATTTTCGACACCCACATATGTTTCCTTGCCATAGATCACATTCTTGGATTTCTGGTGGAGACCATTTCTTGGTCTAAAATCCGTAGGTGTTAGCCTCTAGTATTATTGAAAATGGTCGCTCATGGCTATTTTCAAGGTCGCTCATGGCTATTTTCATAAAAAATGGGGGTTGTGTGGCCATTTATCATCGACTAGAGGCTCATAAACCTCACCCCACATATGTTTCCTTGCCATAGATCACATTCTTGGATTTCTGGTGGAGACCATTTCTTGGTCAAAAACTCGTACGTGTTAGCCTTCGGTATTATTGAAAATGGTCGTTCATGGCTATTTTCGACAAAAATGGGGGTTGTGTGGCCATTGATCATCGACCAGAGGCTCGTACACCTCAACCACATATGTTTCCTTGCCATAGATCACATTCTTGGATTTCTGGTGGAGACCATTTCTTGGTCAAAAATCTGTAGGTGTTAGTCTTCGGTATTTTTGAAAATGGTCGTTCATGGCTATTTTCGACAAAAATGGGGGTTGTGTGGCCATTGATCATCGACCAGAGTCTCGTACACCTCACCCCACATATGTTTCCTTGCCATAGATCACATTCTTGGATTTCTGGTGGAGACCATTTTTGGTCAAAAATCCGTAGGTGTTAGCATTTGGTATTATTGAAAATGTCGTTCATGGCTATTTTCGACAAAAATGGGGGTTGTGTGGCCATTGATCATCGACCAGATGCTCGTAAACCTCACCCCACATATGTTTCCTTGCCATAGATCACATTCTTGGATTTCTGGTGGAGACGATTTCTTGGTCAGAAATCCGTAGGTGTTAGCCTTCGGTATTATTGAAAATAGTCATTCATGGCTATTTTCGGCAAAATGGGGGTTGTGTGGCCATTGATCGTCGACCAGAGGCTCATACACCTCACCCCTCATATGTTTCCTTGTCGTAGATCACATTCTTGGATTTCTGGTGGAGACCATTTATTGGTGAAAAATCCGTAGGTGTTAGCCTTCGATATTATTGAAAATGGTCGTTCATGGCTATTTTCGACAAAAAAAGGGGGTTGTGTGGCCATTGATCATCGACCAGAGGCTCATACACCTCACCCCACATATGTTTCCTTGCCATAGATCACATTCTTGGATTTCTGGTGGAGACCATTTCATGGGCAAAAATCCGTAGGTCTTAGCCTCTAGTATTATTGAAAATGGTCGCTCATGGCTATTTTCGGCAAAAATGGGGGTTGTGTGGCCATTGATCATCGACCAGACGCTCATACACTTCACCCCACATATGTTTCCTTGCCATAGAATGACCATTTACAATAATACCAAAGGCTAACACCTACGAATTTTTGACCAAGAAATGGTCTCCACCAGAAATCCAGGAATGTGATCTATGGCAAGGAAACATATGTGGGGTGAGGTGTATGAGCCTCTGGTGGAAGATCAATGGCCACACAACCCCCATTTTTGTCAAAAATAGCCATGAGCGACCATTTTCAATAATACTAGAGGCTAAGACCTACGGATTTTTGCCCATGAAATGGTCTCCACCAGAAATCCAAGAATGTGATCTATGGCAAGGAAACATATGTGGGGTGAGGTGTATGAGCCTCTGGTCGATGATCAATGGCCACACAACCCCCTTTTTTTGTCGAAAATAGCCATGAACGACCATTTTCAATAATATCGAAGGCTAACACATACAGATTTTTGACCAAGAAATGGTCTCCACCTGAAATCCAAGAATGTGATCTATGGCAAGGAAACATATGTGGGGTGAGGTGTATGAGCGTCTGGTCAACGATCAATGGCCACACAACCCCCATTTTTGCCGAAAATAGCCATGAACGACCATTTTCAATAATACCGAAGGCTAACACCTACGAATTTTTGACCAAGAAATGGTCTCCACCAGAAATCCAAGAATGTGATCTATGGCAAGGAAACATATGTAGGGTGAGGTGTATGAGCCTCTGGTCGATGATCAATGGCCACACAACCCCCATTTTTTATGAAAATAGCCATGAACGACCATTTTCAATAATACCAAAGGCTAACACGTACGGATTTTTGACCAAGAAATGGTCTCCACCAGAAATCCAAGAATGTGATCTATGGCAAGGAAACATATGTGGGGTGAGGTGTATGAGCCTCTGGTCGATGATCAATGGCCACACAACCCCCATTTTTGTCGAAAATAGCCATGAACGACCATTTTCAATAATATCGAAGGCTAACACCTACGGATTTTTGACCAAGAAATGGTCTCCACCAGAAATCCAAGAATGTGATCTATGGCAAGGAAACATATGTGGGGTGAGGTGTATGAGCCTCTGGTCGACGATCAATGGCCACACAACCCCCATTTTGCCGAAAATAGCCATGAATGACCATTTTCAATAATATCAAAGGCTAACACCTACGGATTTTTGACCAAGAAATGGTTTCCACCAGAAATCCAAGAATGTGATCTACGACAAGGAAACATATGTGGGGTGAGGTGTATGAGCCTCTGGTCGACGATCAATGGCCACACAACCCCCATTTTGCCGAAAATAGCCATGAATGACCATTTTCAATAATATCGAAGGCTAACACCTACGGATTTTTGACCAAGAAATGGTCTCCACCAGAAATCCAAGAATGTGATCTACGATAAGGAAACATATGTGTAGTGAGGTGTATGAGCCTCTGGTCGAAGATCAATGGCCACACAACCCCCATTTTTGTCGAAAATAGCCATGAACGACCATTTTCAATAATACCGAAGGCTAACACCTACGAATTTTTGACCAACAAATGGTCTCCACGAGAAATCCAAGATTCTGATCTATGGCAAGAAAACATATGTGGGGTGAAGTGTACGAGCCTCTGGTCGATGATCAATGGCCACACAACCCCCATTTTTGTCGAAAATAGCCATGAACGACCATTTTCAATAATACCGAAGGCTAACACGTACGCATTTTTGACCAAGTAATGGTCTCCACCAGAAATCCAAGAATGTGATCTATGGCAAGGAAACATATGTGGGGTGAGGTGTATGAGCCTCTGGTCGATGATCAATGGCCACAAAACCCCCATTTTTGTCGAAAATAGCCATGAACGACCATTTTCAATAATATTAGAGGCTAACACGTACGAGTTTTTAACCAAGAAATGGTCTCCACCAGAAATCCAAGAATGTGATCTATGGCAAGGAAACATATGTGGGGTGAGGTGTATGAGCGTCTGGTCGATGATCAATGGCCACACAACCCCCATTTTTGTCGAAAATAGCCATGAACGACCATTTTCAATAATACCGAAGGCTAACACGTACGAGTTTTTGACCAAGAAATGGTCTCCACCAGAAATCCAAGAATGTGATCTATGGCAAGGAAACATATGTGGGGTGAGGTGTATGAGCCTCTGGTGGAAGATCAATGGCCACACAACCCCCATTTTTGTCAAAAATAGCCATGAGCGACCATTTTCAAAAATACCAAAGGCTAACACATACAGATTTTTGACCAAGAAATGGTCTCCACCTGAAATCCAAGAATGTGATCTATGGCAAGGAAACATATGTGGGGTGAGGTGTATGAGCGTCTGGTCGACGATCAATGGCCACACAACCCCCATTTTTGCCGAAAATAGCCATGAACGACCATTTTCAATAATACCGAAGGCTAACACCTACGAATTTTTGACCAAGAAATGGTCTCCACCAGAAATCCAAGAATGTGATCTATGGCAAGGAAACATATGTAGGGTGAGGTGTATGAGCCTCTGGTCGATGATCAATGGCCACACAACCCCCATTTTTTATGAAAATAGCCATGAACGACCATTTTCAATAATACCAAAGGCTAACACGTACGGATTTTTGACCAAGAAATGGTCTCCACCAGAAATCCAAGAATGTGATCTATGGCAAGGAAACATATCTGGGGTGAGGTGTATGAGCCTCTGGTCGATGATCAATGGCCACACAACCCCCATTTTTGTCGAAAATAGCCATGAACGACCATTTTCAATAATATCGAAGGCTAACACCTACGGATTTTTGACCAAGAAATGGTCTCCACCAGAAATCCAAGAATGTGATCTATGGCAAGGAAACATATGTGGGGTGAGGTGTATGAGCCTCTGGTCGACGATCAATGGCCACACAACCCCCATTTTGCCGAAAATAGCCATGAATGACCATTTTCAATAATATCGAAGGCTAACACCTACGGATTTTTGACCAAGAAATGGTTTCCACCAGAAATCCAAGAATGTGATCTACGACAAGGAAACATATGTGGGGTGAGGTGTATGAGCCTCTGGTCGACGATCAATGGCCACACAACCCCCATTTTGCCGAAAATAGCCATGAATGACCATTTTCAATAATATCGAAGGCTAACACCTACGGATTTTTGACCAAGAAATGGTCTCCACCAGAAATCCAAGAATGTGATCTACGATAAGGAAACATATGTGTAGTGAGGTGTATGAGCCTCTGGTCGAAGATCAATGGCCACACAACCCCCATTTTTGTCGAAAATAGCCATGAACGACCATTTTCAATAATACCGAAGGCTAACACCTACGAATTTTTGACCAACAAATGGTCTCCACGAGAAATCCAAGATTCTGATCTATGGCAAGAAAACATATGTGGGGTGAAGTGTACGAGCCTCTGGTCGATGATCAATGGCCACACAACCCCCATTTTTGTCGAAAATAGCCATGAACGACCATTTTCAATAATACCGAAGGCTAACACGTACGCATTTTTGACCAAGTAATGGTCTCCACCAGAAATCCAAGAATGTGATCTATGGCAAGGAAACATATGTGGGGTGAGGTGTATGAGCCTCTGGTCGATGATCAATGGCCACAAAACCCCCATTTTTGTCGAAAATAGCCATGAACGACCATTTTCAATAATATTAGAGGCTAACACGTACGAGTTTTTAACCAAGAAATGGTCTCCACCAGAAATCCAAGAATGTGATCTATGGCAAGGAAACATATGTGGGGTGAGGTGTATGAGCGTCTGGTCGATGATCAATGGCCACACAACCCCCATTTTTGTCGAAAATAGCCATGAACGACCATTTTCAATAATACCGAAGGCTAACACGTACGAGTTTTTGACCAAGAAATGGTCTCCACCAGAAATCCAAGAATGTGATCTATGGCAAGGAAACATATGTGGGGTGAGGTGTATGAGCCTCTGGTCGATGATCAATGGCCACACAACCCCCATTTTTGTCGAAAATAGCCATGAACGACCATTTTCAATAATACCGAAGGCTAGCACCTACAGATTTTGACCAAGAAATGGTCTCCACCAGAAATCCAAGAATGTAATCTATGGCAAGGAAACATATGTGGGGTGAGGTTTTGACCAAGAAATGGTCTCCACCAGAAATCCAAGAATGTGATCTATGGCAAGGAAACATATGTGGGGTGAGGTGTATGAGCCTCTGGTCGATGATCAATGGCCACACAACCCCCATTTCTTGGTCAAAGATCCATAGGTGTTAGCCTTCGGTATTTATGAAAATAGCCATGAGCGACCTTGAAAATAGCCATGAGCGACCTTGAAAATAGCCATGAGCGACAATTTTCAAAAATACCAAAGGCTAACACGTATGGATTTTTGACCAAGAAATGGTCTCCACCAGAAATCCAAGAATGTGATCTATGGCAAGGAAACATATGTGGGGTGAGGTGTATGAGCCTCTGGTCGACGATCAATGGCCACACAACCCCCATTTTTGCCGAAAATAGCCATGAACGACCATTTTCAATAATACCGAAGGCTAACACCTACGGATTTTTGACCAAGAAATGGTCTCCACCAGAAATCCAAGAATGTGATCTATGGCAAGGAAACATATGTAGGGTGAGGTGTATGAGCCTCTGGTCGATGATCAATGGCCACACAACCCCCATTTTTTATGAAAATAGCCATGAACGACCATTTTCAATAATACCAAAGGCTAACACCTCTGGATTTTTGACCAAGAAATGGTCTCCACCAGAAATCCAAGAATGTGATCTATGGCAAGGAAACATATGTGGGGTGAGGTGTATGAGCCTCTGGTCGATGATCAATGGCCACACAACCCCCATTTTTGTTGAAAATAGCCATGAATGAAGGTGTATGAGCCTCTAGTCGATGATCAATGGCCACACAACCCCCATTTTTGTCGAAAATAGCCATGAACGACCATTTTCAATAATACCGAAGGCTAACACCTACGGATTTTTGACCAAGAAATGGTCTCCACCAGAAATCCAAGAATGTGATCTATGGCAAGGAAACATATGTGGGGTGAGTGTATGAGCCTCTGGTCGACGATCAATGGCCACACAACCCCCATTTTTGTCAAAAATAGCCATGAACGACCATTTTCAATAATATCGAAGGCTAACACCTACGGATTTTTGACCAAGAAATGGTCTCCACCAGAAATCCAAGAATGTGATCTACGACAAGGAAACATATGTGGGGTGAGGTGTACGAGCGTCTGGTCGATGATCAATGGCCACACAACCCCCATTTTTGTCGAAAATAGCCATGAACGACCATTTTCAATAATACCGAAGGCTAACACCTACAGATTTTTGACCTAGAAATGGTCTCCACCAGAAATCCAAGAATGTGATCTATGGCAAGGAAACATATGTGGGGTGAGGTGTATGAGCGTCTGGTCGATGATCAATGGCCACACAACCCCCATTTTTGTCGAAAATAGCCATGAATGACCATTTTCAATAATACCGAAGGCTAACACCTACGGATTTTTGACCAAGAAATGGTCTCCACCAGAAATGCAAGAATGTGATCTATGGCAAGGAAACATATGTGGGGTGAGGTGTATGAGCCTCTGGTCGATGATCAATGGCCACACAACCCCCATTTTTGTCGAAAATAGCCATGAACGACCATTTTCAATAATATCGAAGGCTAACACGTACGAGTTTTTGACCAAGAAATGGTCTCCACCAAAAATCCAAGAATGTGATCTATGGCAAGGAAACATATGTGGGGTGAGGTGTATGAGCCTCTCGTCGATGATCAATGGCCACACAACCCCCATTTTTGTCGAAAATAGCCATGAACGACCATTTTCAATAATATCGAAGGCTAACACCTACGGATTTTAACCAAGAAATGGTCTCCACCAGAAATCCAAGAATAACACATACGGATTTTTGACCAAGAAATGGTCTCCACCAGAAATCCAAGAATGTGATCTATGGCAAGGAAACATATGTGGGGTGAGGTGTATGAGCCTCTGGTCGATGATCAATGGCCACACAACCCCCATTTTTGTCGAAAATAGCCATGAATGAAGGTGTATGAGCCTCTAGTCGATGATCAATGGCCACACAACCCCCATTTTTGTCGAAAATAGACATGAACGACCATTTTCAATAATACCGAAGGCTAACACCTACGGATTTTTGACCAAGAAATGGTCTCCACCAGAAATCCAAGAATGTGATCTATGGCAAGGAAACATATGTGGGGTGAGGTGTATGAGCCTCTGGTCAACGATCAATGGCCACACAACCCCCATTTTTGTCAAAAATAGCCATGAACGACCATTTTCAATAATATCGAAGGCTAACACCTACGGATTTTTGACCAAGAAATGGTCTCCAACAGAAATCCAAGAATGTGATCTCTGACAAGGAAACATATGTGGGGTGAGGTGTATGAGCGTCTGGTCGATGATCAATGGCCACACAACCCCCATTTTTGTCGAAAATAGCCATGAACGACCATTTTCAATAATACCGAAGGCTAACACCTACGGATTTTTGACCAAGAAATGGTCTCCACCAGAAATCCAAGAATGTGATCTATGGCAAGGAAACATATGTGGGGTGAGGTGTATGAGCGTCTGGTCGATGATCAATGGCCACAAAACCCCCATTTTTGTCGAAAATAGCCATGAACGACCATTTTCAATAATACCGAAGGCTAACACCTATGGATTTTTGACCAAGAAATGGTCTCCACCAGAAATCCAAGAATGTGATCTATGGCAAGGAAACATATGTGGGGTGAGGTGTATGAGCCTCTGGTCGATGATCAATGGCCACACAACCCCCATTTTTGTCGAAAATAGCCATGAACGACCATTTTCAATAATACCGAAGGCTAACACCTACGGATTTTTGACCAAGAAATGGTCTCCACCAGAAATCCAAGAATGTGATCTATGGCAAGGAAACATATGTGGGGTGAGGTGTATGAGCCTCTGGTCGATGATCAATGGCCACACAACCCCCATTTTTGTCGAAAATAGCCATGAACGACCATTTTCAATAATATCGAAGGCTAACACCTACGGATTTTTAACCAAGAAATGGTCTCCACCAGAAATCCAAGAATAACACCTACGGATTTTTGACCAAGAAATGGTCTCCACCAGAAATCCAAGAATGTGATCTATGGCAAGGAAACATATGTGGGGTGAGGTGTATGAGCCTCTGGTCGACGATCAATGGCCACACAACCCCCATTTTTGTCAAAAATAGCCATGAACGACCATTTTCAATAATATCGAAGGCTAACACCTACGGATTTTTGACCAAGAAATGGTCTCCACCAGAAATCCAAGAATGTGATCTACGACAAGGAAACATATGTGGGGTGAGGTGTACGAGCGTCTGGTCGATGATCAATGGCCACACAACCCCCATTTTTGTCGAAAATAGCCATGAACGACCATTTTCAATAATACCGAAGGCTAACACCTACAGATTCTTGACCTAGAAATGGTCTCCACCAGAAATCCAAGAATGTGATCTATGGCAAGGAAACATATGTGGGGTGAGGTGTATGAGCGTCTGGTCGATGATCAATGGCCACACAACCCCCATTTTTGTCGAAAATAGCCATGAATGACCATTTTCAATAATACCGAAGGCTAACACCTACGGATTTTTGACCAAGAAATGGTCTCCACCAGAAATGCAAGAATGTGATCTATGGCAAGGAAACATATGTGGGGTGAGGTGTATGAGCCTCTGGTCGATGATCAATGGCCACACAACCCCCATTTTTGTCGAAAATAGCCATGAACGACCATTTTCAATAATATCGAAGGCTAACACGTACGAGTTTTTGACCAAGAAATGGTCTCCACCAAAAATCCAAGAATGTGATCTATGGCAAGGAAACATATGTGGGGTGAGGTGTATGAGCCTCTCGTCGATGATCAATGGCCACACAACCCCCATTTTTGTCGAAAATAGCCATGAACGACCATTTTCAATAATATCGAAGGCTAACACCTACGGATTTTAACCAAGAAATGGTCTCCACCAGAAATCCAAGAATAACACCTACGGATTTTTGACCAAGAAATGGTCTCCACCAGAAATCCAAGAATGTGATCTATGGCAAGGAAACATATGTGGGGTGAGGTGTATGAGCCTCTGGTCGATGATCAATGGCCACACAACCCCCATTTTTGTCGAAAATAGCCATGAATGAAGGTGTATGAGCCTCTAGTCGATGATCAATGGCCACACAACCCCCATTTTTGTCGAAAATAGACATGAACGACCATTTTCAATAATACTGAAGGCTAACACCTACGGATTTTTGACCAAGAAATGGTCTCCACCAGAAATCCAAGAATGTGATCTATGGCAAGGAAACATATGTGGGGTGAGGTGTATGAGCCTCTGGTCAACGATCAATGGCCACACAACCCCCATTTTTGTCAAAAATAGCCATGAACGACCATTTTCAATAATATGGAAGGCTAACACCTACGGATTTTTGACCAAGAAATGGTCTCCAACAGAAATCCAAGAATGTGATCTCTGACAAGGAAACATATATGGGGTGAGGTGTATGAGCGTCTGGTCGATGATCAATGGCCACACAACCCCCATTTTTGTCGAAAATAGCCATGAACGACCATTTTCAATAATACCGAAGGCTAACACCTACGGATTTTTGACCAAGAAATGGTCTCCACCAGAAATCCAAGAATGTGATCTATGGCAAGGAAACATATGTGGGGTGAGGTGTATGAGCGTCTGGTCGATGATCAATGGCCACAAAACCCCCATTTTTGTCGAAAATAGCCATGAACGACCATTTTCAATAATACCGAAGGCTAACACCTACGGATTTTTGACCAAGAAATGGTCTCCACCAGAAATCCAAGAATGTGATCTATGGCAAGGAAACATATGTGGGGTGAGGTGTATGAGCCTCTGGTCGATGATCAATGGCCACACAACCCCCATTTTTGTCGAAAATAGCCATGAACGACCATTTTCAATAATACCGAAGGCTAACACCTACGGATTTTTGACCAAGAAATGGTCTCCACCAGAAATCCAAGAATGTGATCTATGGCAAGGAAACATATGTGGGGTGAGGTGTATGAGCCTCTGGTCGATGATCAATGGCCACACAACCCCCATTTTTGTCGAAAATAGCCATGAACGACCATTTTCAATAATATCGAAGGCTAACACCTACGGATTTTTAACCAAGAAATGGTCTCCACCAGAAATCCAAGAATAACACCTACGGATTTTTGACCAAGAAATGGTCTCCACCAGAAATCCAAGAATGTGATCTATGGCAAGGAAACATATGTGGGGTGAGGTGTATGAGCCTCTGGTCGACGATCAATGGCCACACAACCCCCATTTTTGTCAAAAATAGCCATGAACGACCATTTTCAATAATATCGAAGGCTAACACCTACGGATTTTTGACCAAGAAATGGTCTCCACCAGAAATCCAAGAATGTGATCTACGACAAGGAAACATATGTGGGGTGAGGTGTACGAGCGTCTGGTCGATGATCAATGGCCACACAACCCCCATTTTTGTCGAAAATAGCCATGAACGACCATTTTCAATAATACCGAAGGCTAACACCTACAGATTTTTGACCTAGAAATGGTCTCCACCAGAAATCCAAGAATGTGATCTATGGCAATGAAACATATGTGCGGTGAGGTGTATGAGCGTCTGGTCGATGATCAATGGCCACACAACCCCCATTTTTGTCGAAAATAGCCATGAACGACCATTTTCAATAATACCGAAGGCTAACACCTACGGATTTTTGACCAAGAAATGGTCTCCACCAGAAATGCAAGAATGTGATCTATGGCAAGGAAACATATACGGGGTGAGGTGTATGAGCCTCTGGTCGATGATCAATGGCCACACAACCCCCATTTTTGTCGAAAATAGCCATGAACGGCCATTTTCAATAATATCGAAGGCTAACACGTACGAGTTTTTGACCAAGAAATGGTCTCCACCAAAAATCCAAGAATGTGATCTATGGCAAGGAAACATATGTGGGGTGAGGTGTATGAGCCTCTCGTCGATGATCAATGGCCACACAACCCCCATTTTTGTCGAAAATAGCCATGAACGACCATTTTCAATAATATCGAAGGCTAACACCTACGGATTTTAACCAAGAAATGGTCTCCACCAGAAATCCAAGAATAACACCTACGGATTTTTGACCAAGAAATGGTCTCCACCAGAAATCCAAGAATGTGATCTATGGCAAGGAAACATATGTGGGGTGAGGTGTATGAGCCTCTGGTCGATGATCAATGGCCACACAACCCCCATTTTTGTCGAAAATAGCCATGAATGAAGGTGTATGAGCCTCTAGTCGATGATCAATGGCCACACAACCCCCATTTTTGTCGAAAATAGACATGAACGACCATTTTCAATAATACCGAAGGCTAACACCTACGGATTTTTGACCAAGAAATGGTCTCCACCAGAAATCCAAGAATGTGATCTATGGCAAGGAAACATATGTGGGGTGGGGTGTATGAGCCTCTGGTCAACGATCAATGGCCACACAACCCCCATTTTTGTCAAAAATAGCCATGAACGACCATTTTCAATAATATCGAAGGCTAACACCTACGGATTTTTGACCAAGAAATGGTCTCCAACAGAAATCCAAGAATGTGATCTCTGACAAGGAAACATATGTGGGGTGAGGTGTATGAGCGTCTGGTCGATGATCAATGGCCACACAGCCCCCATTTTTGTCGAAAATAGCCATGAACGACCATTTTCAATAATACCGAAGGCTAACACCTACGGATTTTTGACCAAGAAATGGTCTCCACCAGAAATCCAAGAATGTGATCTATGGCAAGGAAACATATGTGGGGTGAGGTGTATGAGCGTCTGGTCGATGATCAATGGCCACAAAACCCCCATTTTTGTCGAAAATAGCCATGAATGACCATTTTCAATAATACCGAAGGCTAACACCTACGGATTTTTGACCAAGAAATGGTCTCCACCAGAAATCCAAGAATGTGATCTATGGCAAGGAAACATATGTGGGGTGAGGTGTATGAGCCTCTGGTCGATGATCAATGGCCACACAACCCCCATTTTTGTCGAAAATAGCCATGAACGACCATTTTCAATAATACCGAAGGCTAACACCTACGGATTTTTGACCAAGAAATGGTCTCCACCAGAAATCCAAGAATGTGATCTATGGCAAGGAAACATATGTGGGGTGAGGTGTATGAGCCTCTGGTCGATGATCAATGGCCACACAACCCCCATTTTTGTCGAAAATAGCCATGAACGACCATTTTCAATAATATCGAAGGCTAACACCTACGGATTTTTAACCAAGAAATGGTCTCCACCAGAAATCCAAGAATAACACCTACGGATTTTTGACCAAGAAATGGTCTCCACTAGAAATCCAAGAATGTGATCTATGGCAAGGAAACATATGTGGGGTGAGGTGTATGAGCCTCTGGTCGACGATCAATGGCCACACAACCCCCATTTTTGTCAAAAATAGCCATGAACGACCATTTTCAATAATATCGAAGGCTAACACCTACGGATTTTTGACCAAGAAATGGTCTCCACCAGAAATCCAAGAATGTGATCTACGACAAGGAAACATATGTGGGGTGAGGTGTACGAGCGTCTGGTCGATGATTAATGGCCACACAACCCCCATTTTTGTCGAAAATAGCCATGAACGACCATTTTCAATAATACCGAAGGCTAACACCTACAGATTTTTGACCTAGAAATGGTCTCCACCAGAAATCCAAGAATGTGATCTATGGCAAGGAAACATATGTGGGGTGAGGTGTATGAGCGTCTGGTCGATGATCAATGGCCACACAACCCCCATTTTTGTCGAAAATAGCCATGAACGACCATTTTCAATAATACCGAAGGCTAACACCTACGGATTTTTGACCAAGAAATGGTCTCCACCAGAAATGCAAGAATGTGATCTATGGCAAGGAAACATATATGGGGTGAGGTGTATGAGCCTCTGGTCGATGATCAATGGCCACACAACCCCCATTTTTGTCGAAAATAGCCATGAACGGCCATTTTCAATAATATCGAAGGCTAACACGTACGAGTTTTTGACCAAGAAATGGTCTCCACCAAAAATCCAAGAATGTGATCTATGGCAAGGAAACATATGTGGGGTGAGGTGTATGAGCCTCTCGTCGATGATCAATGGCCACACAACCCCCATTTTTGTCGAAAATAGCCATGAACGACCATTTTCAATAATATCGAAGGCTAACACCTACGGATTTTTAACCAAGAAATGGTCTCCACCAGAAATCCAAGAATAACACCTACGGATTTTTGACCAAGAAATGGTCTCCACCAGAAATCCAAGAATGTGATCTATGGCAAGGAAACATATGTGGGGTGAGGTGTATGAGCCTCTGGTCGATGATCAATGGCCACACAACCCCCATTTTTGTCGAAAATAGCCATGAATGAAGGTGTATGAGCCTCTAGTCGATGATCAATGGCCACACAACCCCCATTTTTGTCGAAAATAGACATGAACGACCATTTTCAATAATACCGAAGGCTAACACCTACGGATTTTTGACCAAGAAATGGTCTCCACCAGAAATCCAAGAATGTGATCTATGGCAAGGAAACATATGTGGGGTGAGGTGTATGAGCCTCTGGTCAACGATCAATGGCCACACAACCCCCATTTTTGTCAAAAATAGCCATGAACGACCATTTTCAATAATATCGAAGGCTAACACCTACAGATTTTTGACCAAGAAATGGTCTCCACCAGAAATCCAAGAATGTGATCTCTGACAAGGAAACATATGTTGGGTGAGGTGTATGAGCGTCTGGTCGATGATCAATGGCCACACAACCCCCATTTTTGTCGAAAATAGCCATGAACGACCATTTTCAATAATACCGAAGGCTAACACCTACGGATTTTTGACCAAGAAATGGTCTCCACCAGAAATCCAAGAATGTGATCTATGGCAAGGAAACATATGTGGGGTGAGGTGTATGAGCGTCTGGTCGATGATCAATGGCCACACAACCCCCATTTTTGTCGAAAATAGCCATGAACGACCATTTTCAATAATACCGAAGGCTAACACCTACGGATTTTTGACCAAGAAATGGTCTCCACCAGAAATGCAAGAATGTGATCTATGGCAAGGAAACATATATGGGGTGAGGTGTATGAGCCTCTGGTCGATGATCAATGGCCACACAACCCCCATTTTTGTCGAAAATAGCCATGAACGGCCATTTTCAATAATATCGAAGGCTAACACGTACGAGTTTTTGACCAAGAAATGGTCTCCACCAAAAATCCAAGAATGTGATCTATGGCAAGGAAACATATGTGGGGTGAGGTGTATGAGCCTCTCGTCGATGATCAATGGCCACACAACCCCCATTTTTGTCGAAAATAGCCATGAACGACCATTTTCAATAATATCGAAGGCTAACACCTACGGATTTTTAACCAAGAAATGGTCTCCACCAGAAATCCAAGAATAACACCTACGGATTTTTGACCAAGAAATGGTCTCCACCAGAAATCCAAGAATGTGATCTATGGCAAGGAAACATATGTGGGGTGAGGTGTATGAGCCTCTGGTCGATGATCAATGGCCACACAACCCCCATTTTTGTCGAAAATAGCCATGAATGAAGGTGTATGAGCCTCTAGTCGATGATCAATGGCCACACAGCCCCCATTTTTGTCGAAAATAGACATGAACGACCATTTTCAATAATACCGAAGGCTAACACCTACGGATTTTTGACCAAGAAATGGTCTCCACCAGAAATCCAAGAATGTGATCTATGGCAAGGAAACATATGTGGGGTGAGGTGTATGAGCCTCTGGTCAACGATCAATGGCCACACAACCCCCATTTTTGTCAAAAATAGCCATGAACGACCATTTTCAATAATATCGAAGGCTAACACCTACAGATTTTTGACCAAGAAATGGTCTCCACCAGAAATCCAAGAATGTGATCTCTGACAAGGAAACATATGTGGGGTGAGGTGTATGAGCGTCTGGTCGATGATCAATGGCCACACAACCCCCATTTTTGTCGAAAATAGCCATGAACGACCATTTTCAATAATACCGAAGGCTAACACCTACGGATTTTTGACCAAGAAATGGTCTCCACCAGAAATCCAAGAATGTGATCTATGGCAAGGAAACATATGTGGGGTGAGGTGTATGAGCGTCTGGTCGATGATCAATGGCCACACAACCCCCATTTTTGTCGAAAATAGCCATGAACGACCATTTTCAATAATACCGAAGGCTAACACCTACGGATTTTTGACCAAGAAATGGTCTCCACCAGAAATCCAAGAATGTGATCTATGGCAAGGAAACATATGTGGGGTGAGGTGTATGAGCCTCTGGTCGATGATCAATGGCCACACAACCCCCATTTTTGTCGAAAATAGCCATGAACGACCATTTTCAATAATACCGAAGGCTAACACCTACGGATTTTTGACCAAGAAATGGTCTCCACCAGAAATCCAAGAATGTGATCTATGGCAAGGAAACATATGTGGGGTGAGGTGTATGAGCCTCTGATCGATGATCAATGGCCACACAACCCCCATTTTTGTCGAAAATAGCCATGAACGACCATTTTCAATAATATCGAAGGCTAACACCTACGGATTTTTAACCAAGAAATGGTCTCCACTAGAAATCCAAGAATAACACCTACGGATTTTTGACCAAGAAATGGTCTCCACCAGAAATCCAAGAATGTGATCTATGGCAAGGAAACATATGTGGGGTGAGGTGTATGAGCCTCTGGTCGATGATCAATGGCCACACAACCCCCATTTTTGTCGAAAATAGCCATGAATGAAGGTGTATGAGCCTCTAGTCGATGATCAATGGCCACACAACCCCCATTTTTGTCGAAAATAGACATGAACGACCATTTTCAATAATACCGAAGGCTAACACCTACGGATTTTTGACCAAGAAATGGTCTCCACCAGAAATCCAAGAATGTGATCTATGGCAAGGAAACATATGTGGGGTGAGGTGTATGAGCCTCTGGTCGACGATCAATGGCCACACAACCCCCATTTTTGTCAAAAATAGCCATGAACGACCATTTTCAATAATATCGAAGGCTAACACCTACGGATTTTTGACCAAGAAATGGTCTCCACCAGAAATCCAAGAATGTGATCTCTGACAAGGAAACATATGTGGGGTGAGGTGTATGAGCGTCTGGTCGATGATCAATGGCCACACAACCCCCATTTTTGTCGAAAATAGCCATGAACGACCATTTTCAATAATACCGAAGGCTAACACCTACGGATTTTTGACCAAGAAATGGTCTCCACCAGAAATCCAAGAATGTGATCTATGGCAAGGAAACATATGTGGGGTGAGGTGTATGAGCGTCTGGTCGATGATCAATGGCCACACAACCCCCATTTTTGTCGAAAATAGCCATGAACGACCATTTTCAATAATACCGAAGGCTAACACCTACGGATTTTTGACCAAGAAATGGTCTCCACCAGAAATCCAAGAATGTGATCTATGGCAAGGAAACATATGTGGGGTGAGGTGTATGAGCCTCTGGTCGATGATCAATGGCCACACAACCCCCATTTTTGTCGAAAATAGCCATGAACGACCATTTTCAATAATACCGAAGGCTAACACCTACGGATTTTTGACCAAGAAATGGTCTCCACCAGAAATCCAAGAATGTGATCTATGGCAAGGAAACATATGTGGTTGAGGTGTACGAGCCTCTGGTCGATGATCAATGGCCACACAACCCCCATTTTTGTCGAAAATAGCCATGAACGACCATTTTCAATAATACCGAAGGCTAACACGTACGAGTTTTTGACCAAGAAATGGTCTCCACCAGAAATCCAAGAATGTGATCTATGGCAAGGAAACATATGTGGGGTGAAGTGTATGAGCGTCTGGTCGATGATCAATGGCCACACAACCCCCATTTTTGTCGAAAATAGCCATGAACGACCATTTTCAATAATACTAGAGGCTAAGACCTACGGATTTTTGCCCATGAAATGGTCTCCACCAGAAATCCAAGAATGTGATCTATGGCAAGGAAACATATGTGGGGTGAGGTGTATGAGCCTCTGGTCGATGATCAATGGCCACACAACCCCCTTTTTTTGTCGAAAATAGCCATGAACGACCATTTTCAATAATATCGAAGGCTAACACCTACGGATTTTTCACCAAGAAATGGTCTCCACCAGAAATCCAAGAATGTGATCTACGACAAGGAAACATATGTGGGGTGAGGTGTATGAGCCTCTGGTCGACGATCAATGGCCACACAACCCCCATTTTGCCGAAAATAGCCATGAATGACCATTTTCAATAATACCGAAGGCTAACACCTACGGATTTTTGACCAAGAAATGGTCTCCACCAGAAATCCAAGAATGTGATCTATGGCAAGGAAACATATGTGGTTGAGGTGTACGAGCCTCTGGTCGATGATCAATGGCCACACAACCCCCATTTTTGTCGAAAATAGCCATGAACGACCATTTTCAATAATACCGAAGGCTAACACGTACGAGTTTTTGACCAAGAAATGGTCTCCACCAGAAATCCAAGAATGTGATCTATGGCAAGGAAACATATGTGGGGTGAGGTTTATGAGCCTCTAGTCGATGATAAATGGCCACACAACCCCCATTTTTTATGAAAATAGCCATGAGCGACCTTGAAAATAGTCATGAGCGACCATTTTCAATAATACTAGAGGCTAACACCTACGGATTTTAGACCAAGAAATGGTCTCCACCAGAAATCCAAGAATGTGATCTATGGCAAGGAAACATATGTGGGTGTCGAAAATAGCCATGAACGACCATTTTCAATAATACCGAAGGCTAACACCTACGGATTTTTGACCAAGAAATGGTCTCCACCAGAAATCCAAGAATGTAATCTATGGCAAGGAAACATATGTGGGGTGAGGTTTATGAGCCTCTAGTCGATGATAAATGGCCACACAACCCCCATTTTTTATGAAAATAGCCATGAGCGACCATTTTCAATAATACTAGAGGCTAAGACCTACGGATTTTTGACCAAGAAATGGTTGAAAGGGAATTAGGCTTACACCTAGTTCCTATATAATTTTGGTGGTTGAATTGCCCAACACAAACAATTGGACTGACTAGTTTTGCTCTAGATTATATGTTCTACAGGTGCCAAAGGTTCATCTATAACCATACTAAATCGACTGTCCGAAATACCGTAGATTATTCCGGACAGGAGAAGCTTTTTGGAAAAACAGGCAAAGCGCGGACTGTCCGGGCCCTTGCGGCGGACCGTCCGCGACACAAGGATGTCACTCGGCCAGAACCAATGCAAAAATCGAAGTCTACACTATGGACTGTCCGGAGGAAAAGCAAAGACCATCCGAGCCCTTGCGCGGACCGTCCGGCCTCTGGCGCGGACCGTCCGGTAGGTGAGAAACCGAAAAACCCGAAGGTGACGGGTTCGGAGAAATGAATTATAGCGGGTTCGCGGACCGTCCGGGCCAGGATCGCGGACCGTCCGCGACTGGGTCTGTCTGACATCTGACAACGCATTAAATGCAATATAGCCGTTGATATAGCCGTTACTACTGACCGTTGCATTTTCAGCCGTTGATCTACTGGGGCGGACCGTCCGGACCTGGCACGCGGACCGTCCGCGCTCAGCAGAATGGAGCAACGGCTAGGAAGTGGTTGGTGGCTATAAATACAACCCCAACCACCTCCATTCACTTCATCCAAGCATTCCAACCTTCAACATTCAATACAAGAGCTAGCATTCCATTCCAAGACACATTCAAAGCCTCCATCTCTCCAAGTTTCACAATTGAGAAAAGAGATCATTAGTGATTACTGACTTGAGAGAGAAAGTGATCCGTGTGTTATTCGTCGCTCTTGTCGCTTGGACTTTTTGCAATCGTGCTTTCTTGATTCTTTCATTACGATCAAGCACTCACTTGTAATCGAGGCAAGAGGCACCAATTGTGTGGTGGCCCTTGTGGGAACTTTGTGTTCCAAGTGATTGAGAAGAGAAAGCTCACTCGATCCGTGGGATCGTTTGAGAGAGGGAAGGGTTGAAAGAGACCCGGCCTTTGTGGCCTCCTCAACGGGGAGTAGGTTTGCAAGAACCGAACCTCGGTAAAACAAATCCGCGTGTCACACTCTTCATTTGCTTGCGATTTGTTTTCCACCCTCTCTCGCGGACTCGTTTCTTTCTTACTAACGCTAACCCGGCTTGTAGTTGTGTTTATATTTGTAAATTTCAGTTTCGCCCTATTCACCCCCCCTCTAGGCGACTTTCAATTGGTATCAAAGCTCGGTGCTTCATTAGAGCCTAACCGCTCGAAGTGATGTCGGGAGATCACGCCAAGAAGGAGATGGAGACCAGCGAAAAGCCCACTACAAGCCACGGGAGCACTTCAGCGAAAGAGTCCCGCACCAAAAGGAGGGAGAAGAAGAAGAGCTCCTCCAACAAAGGGAAGGAGAAGAAATCTTCTTCTCACCACAAAGAGAAGAAGGAAAAATCTTCTTCCCACAAGCCGCATCGAAGCGGGGACAAGCAAAAGAGGATGAGGAAAGTGGTCTACTACGAGACCGACACTTCATCAACATCAACCTCCGACTCCGATGCGCCCTCCGTAACTTCTAAACGCCAAGAGCGTAAGAAGTTTAGTAAGACCCCCCTACACTATTCTCGCATTTCTAAACATGCACCTCTACTTTCCGTCCCATTAGGCAAACCACCAACTTTTGATGGTGAAGATTATGCTAGGTGGAGTGATTTAATGAGATTTCATCTAACCTCACTCCACAAAAGTATATGGGATGTTGTTGAGTTTGGTGCACAGGTACCGTCAGTAGGGGATAAAGACTATGACGAGGATGAGGTGGCCCAAATCGAGCACTTCAACTCTCAAGCGACAACAATACTCCTCGCCTCTTTGAGTAGAGAGGAGTATAACAAAGTTCAAGGGTTGAAGAGCGCCAAGGAGGTTTGGGATGTGCTCAAAACCACGCACGAGGGAGACGAGCTCACCAAGATCACCAAGCGGGAAACGATCGAGGGGGAGCTCGGTCGGTTCCGGCTTCGCAAAGGGGAGGAGCCACAACATATGTACAACCGGCTCAAGACCTTGGTGAACCAAGTGCGCAACCTCGGGAGCGTAAAGTGGGATGACCACGAGGTGGTTAAGGTTGTTCTAAGATCTCTTATTTTCCTTAACCCTACTCAAGTTCAATTAATTCATGGTAATTGTAGATATACTAAAATGACCCCCGAGGAAGTTATCGGGCATTTTGTAAGTTTTGAGTGCATGGTCGAAGGCTCAAGGAAGATCAACGAGCTTGATGATCCATCTACATCCGAAGCTCAACCCGTCGCATTCAAAGCGACGGAAGAAAAGAAGGAGGAGTCTACACCAAATCGACAACCAATAGACGCCTCCAAGCTTGACAATGAAGAAATGGCGCTAGTCATCAAGAGCTTCCGCCAAATCCTCAAACAGAGGAGGGGGAAAGACTACAAGTCCCGCTCCAAGAAGGTTTGCTACAAATGTGGTAAGCCCGGTCATTTTATTGCTAAATGTACTATATCAAGTGACAGTGACCGAGGCAACGACAAGAAAGGGAGAAGAAAGGAGAAGAAGAGGTACTACAAGAAGAAGGGCGGAGATGCCCATGTTTGTCGGGAGTGGGATTCCGACGAAAGCTCAAGCGACTCCTCCGACGACGAGGACGCCGCCAACATCGCCGTCACCAAGGGACTTCTCTTCCCAAACGTCGGCCACAAGTGCCTCATGGCAAAGGACGGCAAAAAGAAGGTAAAATCCAAATCATTCACTAAATATGAGTCTTCTAGTGATGATAATGCTAGTGATGAGGAGGATAACTTGCGCTCTTTTTTTGCCAACCTCAACATGCAACAAAAAGAAAAACTTAATGAATTGATTAGTGCCATTCATGAAAAGTATGATCTCTTGGACACCCAAGAGGACTTCCTTATTAAAGAAAATAAGAAGCATGTTAAGGTTAAAAATGCTTATGCTCTAGAAGTAGAAAAATGTGAAAAATTATCTAGTGAGCTAAGCACTTGCCGTGAGATGATTGACAACCTTAGGAATGAAAATGCTAGTTTAAATAAGGTTGATTCACATGTTTGCAATGTTTCAATTCCCAATCCTAGAGATAATAATGATGATTTGCTTGCTAGGATTGATGAATTAAACATTTCCCTTGCTAGCCTTAGAGATGAAAATAAAAAATTGCTTGCTAAGGCTAAAGATTTTGATGTTTGCAAAATTACAATTTCCGATCTTAGAGATAAGAATGATATACTTCATGCTAAGATTGTTGAACTTAATTCTTGCAAACCCTCTACATCTACCATTGAGCATGTCACTATTTGCACTAGATGTAGAGATATTGATGTAGATGCTATTCATGATCACATGATTTTAATTAAACAACAAAATGATCATATAGCTAAATTAGATGCTAAAATTGCCGAGCACAACCTAGAAAATGAGAAATTTAAATTTGCTCGTAGCATGCTTTATAATGGGAGACGCCCTGGCATCAAGGATGGCATTGGCTTCCAAAGGGGAGACAATGTCAAACTTAATGCCCCTCCTAAAAGATTGTCCAATTTTGTTAAGGGCAAGGCTCCCATGCCTCAGGATAACGAGGGTTACATTTTATACCCTGCCGGTTATCCCGAGGACAAAATTAGAAAAATTCATTCTAGGAAGTCTCACTCTGGTTCTAACCATGCTTTTATGTATAAGAGTGAGACATCTAGCTCTAGGCAACCAACCCGTGCTAGGTTGTCTAGAAAGAAAACTCCTAGTGCATCAAATGATCAAAACATTTCCTTTAAAACTTTTGATGCATCTTATGTTTTAACTAACAAATCCGGCAAGGTAGTTGCCAAATATGTTGGGGGCAAGCACAAGGGGTCAAAGACTTGTGTTTGGGTACCCAAAGTTCTTGTGTCTAATGCCAAAGGACCCAAAACCATTTGGGTACCTAAAGTCAAGAACTAAACTTGTTTTGTACGTTTATGCATCCGGGGGCTCAAGTTGGATACTCGACAGCGGGTGCACGAACCACATGACAGGGGAGAAGAAAATGTTCTCCTCCTATGAGAAAAACCAAGATCCCCAACGAGCTATCACATTCGGGGATGGAAATCAAGGTTTGGTCAAAGGTTTGGGTAAAATTGCTATATCTCCGGACCATTCCATTTCCAATGTTTTTCTTGTTGATTCCTTAGATTACAACTTGCTTTCTGTTTCCCAATTATGTCAAATGGGCTACAACTGTCTATTCACTGATATAGGTGTCACTGTCTTTAGAAGAAGTGATGATTCAATAGCATTTAAGGGAGTGTTAGAGGGTCAGCTATACTTGGTAGATTTTGATAGAGCTGAACTCGACACTTGCTTAATTGCTAAGACTAACATGGGTTGGCTCTGGCACCGCCGACTAGCTCATGTTGGGATGAAGAATCTTCATAAGCTTCTAAAGGGAGAACACATTTTAGGACTAACAAATGTTCATTTTGAGAAAGACAGGATTTGTAGCGCATGCCAAGCAGGAAAGCAAGTTGGCTCTCATCATCCGCATAAGAACATAATGACGACCGACAGGCCACTGGAGCTCCAGCACATGGATCTATTCGGCCCAATAGCCTACATAAGCATCGGCGGGAGTAAATACTGTCTAGTTATTGTGGATGATTATTCTCGCTTCACTTGGGTATTCTTTTTACAGGAAAAATCTCAAACCCAAGAAACCTTAAAGGGATTCTTGAGACGGGCTCAAAATGAGTTCGGCTTAAGGATCAAGAAAATTAGAAGCGACAACGGGACGAAGTTCAAGAACTCTCAAATCGAAGGCTTCCTTGAGGAGGAGGGAATCAAGCATGAGTTCTCTTCTCCCTACACACCTCAACAAAATGGTGTAGTGGAGAGGAAGAATAGAACTCTATTGGACATGGCAAGGACCATGCTTGATGAGTACAAGACTTCGGATCGGTTTTGGGCCGAGGCGGTCAACACCGCTTGCTACACCATCAACCGGTTATATCTTCACCGAATCCTCAAGAAGACATCGTATGAACTCCTAACCGGTAAAAAGCCCAACATTTCATATTTTAGAGTCTTTGGTAGCAAATGCTTTATTCTAGTTAAAAGAGGTAGAAAATCTAAATTTGCTCCTAAGACTGTAGAAGGCTTTTTACTTGGTTATGACTCAAACACAAGGGCATATAGGGTCTTTAACAAGTCCACCGGACTAGTTGAAGTCTCATGTGACGTTGTGTTTGATGAAACTAACGGCTCTCAAGTAGAGCATGTTGATCTTGATGAGATAGGTGATGACGAGGCTCCGTGCATCGCGTTAAGGAACATGTCCATCGGGGATGTGTGTCCTAAGGAATCCAAAGAGCCTCCAAACACACAAGATCAACCATCCTCCTCCACGCAAGCATCTCCACCAACTCAAAATGAGGATGAAGCTCAAGTTGATGAAGTAGAAGATCAAGCAAATGAGCCACCTCAAGATGATGGCAATGATCAAGGGGGAGATGCAAATGAGGAAGACAAGGAGGATGAAGAGCAAAGGCCGCCACACCCAAGAGTCCACCAAGCAATCCAACGAGATCACCCCGTCGACACCATCCTCGGCGACATTCATAAGGGGGTAACCACTAGATCTCGTGTTGCACACTTTTGCGAACATTACTCGTTTGTTTCCTCTATTGAGACACACAGGGTAGAGGAAGCACTTCAAGATTCGGATTGGGTGGTGGCAATGCAAGAGGAACTCAACAACTTCACTAGGAATGAGGTATGGCATTTAGTTCCACGTCCTAACCAAAATGTTGTAGGAACCAAATGGGTCTTCCGCAACAAGCAAGATGAGCATGGTGTGGTGACGAGGAACAAAGCTCGACTTGTGGCCAAGGGATACTCCCAAGTCGAAGGTTTGGATTTCGGTGAAACCTATGCACCCGTAGCTAGGCTTGAGTCAATTCGAATATTATTGGCCTATGCTACTTACCATGGCTTTAAGCTTTATCAAATGGACGTGAAAAGTGCCTTCCTCAATGGACCAATCAAGGAAGAGGTCTATGTTGAGCAACCTCCCGGCTTTGAAGACAGTGAGTATCCTAACCATGTCTATAAGCTCTCTAAGGCGCTTTATGGGCTCAAGCAAGCCCCAAGAGCATGGTATGAATGCCTTAGAGATTTCCTTATTGCAAATGGCTTCAAAGTCGGAAAGGCCGATCCCACACTCTTTACTAAAACTCTTGAAAATGACTTGTTTGTATGCCAAATTTATGTTGATGATATTACATTTGGGTCTACTAATGAGTCTACATGTGAAGAGTTTAGTAGGATCATGACACAGAAGTTCGAGATGTCTATGATGGGGGAGTTGAAGTATTTTCTAGGATTCCAAGTCAAACAACTCCAAGAGGGCACCTTCATCAGCCAAACGAAGTACACTCAAGACATTCTAACCAAGTTTGGGATGAAGGATGCCAAACCCATCAAGACACCCATGGGAACTAATGGGCATCTCGACCTCGACACGGGAGGTAAGATCGTGGATCAAAAGGTATACCGGTCGATGATAGGTTCTTTACTCTATTTATGTGCATCTCGACCGGATATTATGCTTTCCGTATGCATGTGTGCAAGATTCCAAGCCGACCTTAAGGAAGCTCACCTTACGGCCGTAAAACGAATCTTGAGATATTTGGCTTATACTCCTAAGTTTGGGCTTTGGTATCCTTGGGGATCCACATTTGATTTGATTGGTTATTCGGATGCCGATTGGGCAGGGTGTAAAATCAATAGGAAGAGCACATCGGGGACTTGCCAGTGCTTGGGAAGATCCTTGGTGTCTTGGGCTTCAAAGAAGCAAAATTCGGTCGCTCTTTCCACCGCCGAAGCCGAGTATATTGCCGCAGGCCATTGTTGCGCGCAATTGCTTTGGATGAGGCAAACCCTGCGGGACTACGGTTACAAATTAACCAAAGTTCCTTTGCTATGTGATAATGAGAGTGCAATCAAAATGGCCGACAATCCCGTCGAGCATAGCCGCACTAAACACATAGCCATTCGGTATCACTTTTTGAGGGATCACCAACAAAAGGGAGATATCGAGATTTCTTACATTAATACTAAAGATCAATTAGCCGATATCTTTACCAAGCCTCTTGATGAACAATCTTTTAACAAACTTAGGCATGAGCTCAATATTCTTGATTCGTGCAATTTCTTTTGCTAGCTTGCACATATAGCTCATTTTATATACCTTTGATCATGTCTCTTTCATATGCTATGACTAATGTGTTTTCAAGTCTATTTCAAACCAAGTCATAGGTGTATTGAAAGGGAATTGGAGTCTTCGGCGAAGACAAAGGCTTCCACTACGTAACTCATCCTTCGCCGTCGCTCCAAGCAACTCTCCGTTAAAGGGGGAGAAAACTTGAGCACCAAGCAAAAGGACTTCGTCTTTGGTATAATCTTAACTCATTTATTTATGACCAAAGGGGAAGAAAGCACTTCGAGGGCTCTAATGATTCCGTTTTTGGCGATTCATGCCAAAGGGGGAGAAAGTAAGAGCCCAAAGCAAAAGGACCGCACCACCACCAATTTCAAAAACTTAACTTAAGTGTTGAATATTTTCAATTGGTATCCTATTGTGTTCAAAAGGGGGAGAAAGTAGTATTTCAAAATGATACATCAAAACCCTCTTGAACACTAAGAGGAGAATCTCATTTAGGGGGAGTTTTGTTTAGTCAAAGGAAAAGCATTTGAAACAGGGGGAGAAAATTTCAAATCTTGAAAATGCTTCTCAAAATCTTATTCATTTGCCTTTGACTATTTGCAAAAGAACTTTGAAAAGATTTACAAAAGATTTTGCAAAAACAAAACATGTGGTGCAAGCGTGGTCCAAAATGTTAAAAATGAAGAAACAATCCATGCATATCTTGTAAGCATTTATATTGGCTCAATTCCAAGCAACCTTTGCACTTACATTATGCAAACTAGTTCAATTATGCACTTCTACATTTGCTTTGGTTTGTGTTGGCATCAATCACCAAAAAGGGGGAGATTGAAAGGGAATTAGGCTTACACCTAGTTCCTATATAATTTTGGTGGTTGAATTGCCCAACACAAACAATTGGACTGACTAGTTTTGCTCTAGATTATATGTTCTACAGGTGCCAAAGGTTCATCTATAACCATACTAAATCGACTGTCCGAAATACCGTAGATTATTCCGGACAGGAGAAGCTTTTTGGAAAAACAGGCCAAGCGCGGACTGTCCGGGCCCTTGCGGTGGACCGTCCGCGACACAAGGATGTCACTCGGCCAGAACCAATGCAAAAATCGAAGTCTACACTATGGACTGTCCGGAGGAAAAGCAAAGACCGTCCGAGCCCTTGCGCGGACCGTCCGGCCTCTGGCGCGGACCGTCCGGTAGGTGAGAAACCGAAAAACCCGAAGGTGACGGGTTCGGAGAAATGAATTATAGCGGGTTCGTGGACCATCCGGGCCAGGATCGCGGACCGTCCGCGACTGGGTCTGTCTGACATCTGACAACGCATTAAATGCAATATAGCCGTTGATATAGCCGTTACTGCTGACCGTTGCATTTTCAGCCGTTGATCTACTGGGGCGGACCGTCCGGACCTGGCACGCGGACCGTCCGCGCTCAGCAGAATGGAGCAACGGCTAGGAAGTGGTTGGTGGCTATAAATACAACCCCAACCACCTCCATTCACTTCATCCAAGCATTCCAACCTTCAACATTCAATACAAGAGCTAGCATTCCATTCCAAGACACATTCAAAGCCTCCATCTCTCCAAGTTTCACAATTGAGAAAAGAGATCATTAGTGATTAGTGACTTGAGAGAGAAAGTGATCCGTGTGTTATTCGTCGCTCTTGTCGCTTGGCCTTTTTGCAATCGTGCTTTCTTGATTCTTTCATTACGATCAAGCACTCACTTGTAATCGAGACAAGAGGCACCAATTGTGTGGTGGCCCTTGTGGGAACTTTGTGTTCCAAGTGATTGAGAAGAGAAAGCTCACTCGATCCGTGGGATCGTTTGAGAGAGGGAAGGGTTGAAAGAGACCCGGCCTTTGTGGCCTCCTCAACGGGGAGTAGGTTTGCAAGAACCGAACCTCGGTAAAACAAATCCGCGTGTCACACTCTTCATTTGCTTGCGATTTGTTTTCCACCCTCTCTCGCGGACTCGTTTCTTTATTACTAACGCTAACCCGGCTTGTAGTTGTGTTTATATTTGTAAATTTCAGTTTTGCCCTATTCACCCCCCCTCTAGGCGACTTTCAATTGGTATCAAAGCTCGGTGCTTCATTAGAGCCTAACCGCTCGAAGTGATGTCGGGAGATCACGCCAAGAAGGAGATGGAGACCGGCGAAAAGCCCACTACAAGCCACGGGAGCACTTCATCGGAAGAGTCCCGCACCAAAAGGAGGGAGAAGAAGAAGAGCTCCTCCAACAAAGGGAAGGAGAAGAAATCTTCTTCTCACCACAAAGAGAAGAAGGAAAAATCTTCTTCCCACAAGCCGCATCGAAGCGGGGACAAGCAAAAGAGGATGAGGAAAGTGGTCTACTACGAGACCGACACTTCATCAACATCAACCTCCGACTCCGATGCGCCCTCCGTAACTTCTAAACGCCAAGAGCGTAAGAAGTTTAGTAAGACCCCCCTACACTATTCTCGCATTTCTAAACATGCACCTCTACTTTCCGTCCCATTAGGCAAACCACCAACTTTTGATGGTGAAGATTATGCTAGGTGGAGTGATTTAATGAGATTTCATCTAACCTCACTCCACAAAAGTATATGGGATGTTGTTGAGTTTGGTGCACAGGTACCGTCAGTAGGGGATAAAGACTATGACGAGGATGAGGTGGCCCAAATCGAGCACTTCAACTCTCAAGCGACAACAATACTCCTCGCCTCTTTGAGTAGAGAGGAGTATAACAAAGTTCAAGGGTTGAAGAGCGCCAAGGAGGTTTGGGATGTGCTCAAAACCGCGCACGAGGGAGACGAGCTCACCAAGATCACCAAGCGGGAAACGATCGAGGGGGAGCTCGGTCGGTTCCGGCTTCGCAAAGGGGAGGAGCCACAACATATGTACAACCGGCTCAAGACCTTGGTGAACCAAGTGCGCAACCTCGGGAGCGTAAAGTGGGATGACCACGAGGTGGTTAAGGTTATTCTAAGATCTCTTATTTTCCTTAACCCTACTCAAGTTCAATTAATTCATGGTAATCGTAGATATACTAAAATGACCCCCGAGGAAGTTATCGGGCATTTTGTAAGTTTTGAGTGCATGGTCGAAGGCTCAAGGAAGATCAACGAGCTTGATGATCCATCTACATCCGAAGCTCAACCCGTCGCATTCAAAGTGACGGAAGAAAAGAAGGAGGAGTCTACACCAAATCGACAACCAATAGACGCCTCCAAGCTTGACAATGAAGAAATGGCGCTAGTCATCAAGAGCTTCCGCCAAATCCTCAAACAGAGGAGGGGGAAAGACTACAAGTCCCGCTCCAAGAAGGTTTGCTACAAATGTGGTAAGCCCGGTCATTTTATTGCTAAATGTCCTATATCAAGTGACAGTGACCGAGGCAACGACAAGAAAGGGAGAAGAAAGGAGAAGAAGAGGTACTACAAGAAGAAGGGCGGAGATTCCCATGTTTGTCGGGAGTGGGATTCCGACGAAAGCTCAAGCGACTCCTCCGACGACGAGGACGCCGCCAACATCGCCGTCACCAAGGGACTTCTCTTCCCAAACGTCGGCCACAAGTGCCTCATGGCAAAGGATGGCAAAAAGAAGGTAAAATCCAAATCATCCACTAAATATGAGTCTTCTAGTGATGATAATGCTAGTGATGAGGAGGATAACTTGCGCTCTCTTTTTGCCAACCTCAACATGCAACAAAAAGAAAAACTTAATGAATTGATTAGTGCCATTAATGAAAAGGATGATCTCTTGGACACCCAAGAGGACTTCCTTATTAAAGAAAATAAGAAGCATGTTAAGGTTAAAAATGCTTATGCTTTAGAAGTAGAAAAATATGAAAAATTATCTAGTGAGCTAAGCACTTGCCGTGAGATGATTGACAACCTTAGGAATGAAAATGCTAGTTTAAATAAGGTTGATTCACATGTTTGCAATGTTTCAATTCCCAATCCTAGAGATAATAATGATGATTTGCTTGCTAGGATTGATGAATTAAACATTTCCCTTGCTAGCCTTAGAGATGAAAATAAAAAATTGCTTGCTAAGGCTAAAGATTTTGATGTTTGCAAAATTACAATTTCCGATCTTAGAGATAAGAATGATATACTTCATGCTAAGATTGTTGAACTTAATTCTTGCAAACCCTCTACATCTACCATTGAGCATGTCACTATTTGCACTAGATGTAGAGATATTGATGTAGATGCTATTCATGATCACATGATTTTAATTAAACAACAAAATGATCATATAGCTAAATTAGATGCTAAAATTGCCGAGCACAACCTAGAAAATGAGAAATTTAAATTTGCTCGTAGCATGCTTTATAATGGGAGACGCCCTGGCATCAAGGATGACATTGGCTTCCAAAGGGGAGACAATGTCAAACTTAATGCCCCTCCTAAAAGATTGTCCAATTTTGTTAAGGGCAAGGCTCCCATGCCTCAGGATAACGAGGGTTACATTTTATACCCTGCCGGTTATCCCGAGGACAAAATTAGAAAAATTCATTCTAGGAAGTCTCACTCTGGTTCTAACCATGCTTTTATGTATAAGAGTGAGACATCTAGCTCTAGGCAACCAACCCGTGCTAGGTTGTCTAGAAAGAAAACTCCTAGTGCATCAAATGATCAAAACATTTCCTTTAAAACTTTTGATGCATCTTATGTTTTAACTAACAAATCCGGCAAGGTAGTTGCCAAATATGTTGGGGGCAAGCACAAGGGGTCAAAGACTTGTGTTTGGGTACCCAAAGTTCTTGTGTCTAATGCCAAAGGACCCAAAACCATTTGGGTACCTAAAGTCAAGAACTAAACTTGTTTTGTACGTTTATGCATCCGGGGGCTCAAGTTGGATACTCGACAGCGGGTGCACGAACCACATGACAGGGGAGAAGAAAATGTTCTCCTCCTATGAGAAAAACCAAGATCCCCAACGAGCTATCACATTCGGGGATGGAAATCAAGGTTTGGTCAAAGGTTTGGGTAAAATTGCTATATCTCCGGACCATTCCATTTCCAATGTTTTTCTTGTTGATTCCTTAGATTACAACTTGCTTTCTGTTTCCCAATTATGTCAAATGGGCTACAACTGTCTATTCACTGATATAGGTGTCACTGTCTTTAGAAGAAGTGATGATTCAATAGCATTTAAGGGAGTGTTAGAGGGTCAGCTATACTTGGTAGATTTTGATAGAGCTGAACTCGACACTTGCTTAATTGCTAAGACTAACATGGGTTGGCTCTGGCACCGCCGACTAGCTCAGGTTGGGATGAAGAATCTTCATAAGCTTCTAAAGGGAGAACACATTTTAGGACTAACAAATGTTCATTTTGAGAAAGACAGGATTTGTAGTGCATGCCAAGCAGGAAAGCAAGTTGGCTCTCATCATCCGCATAAGAACATAATGACGACCGACAGGCCACTGGAGCTCCTGCACATGGATCTATTCGGCCCAATAGCCTACATAAGCATCGGCGGGAGTAAGTACTGTCTAGTTATTGTGGATGATTATTCTCGCTTCACTTGGGTATTCTTTTTACAGGAAAAATCTCAAACCCAAGAAACCTTAAAGGGATTCTTGAGACGGGCTCAAAATGAGTTCGGCTTAAGGATCAAGAAAATTAGAAGCGACAACGGGACGGAGTTCAAGAACTCTCAAATCGAAGGCTTCCTTGAGGAGGAGGGAATCAAGCATGAGTTCTCTTCTCCCTACACACCTCAACAAAATGGTGTAGTGGAGAGGAAGAATAGAACTCTATTGGACATGGCAAGGACCATGCTTGATGAGTACAAGACTTCGGATCGGTTTTGGGCCGAGGCGGTCAACACCGCTTGCTACGCCATCAACCGGTTATATCTTCACCGAATCCTCAAGAAGACATCGTATGAACTCCTAACCGGTAAAAAGCCCAACATTTCATATTTTAGAGTCTTTGGTAGCAAATGCTTTATTCTAGTTAAAAGAGGTAGAAAATCTAATTTGCTCCTAAGACTGTAGAAGGCTTTTTACTTGGTTATGACTCAAACACAAGGGCATATAGGGTCTTTAACAAGTCCACCGGACTAGTTGAAGTCTCATGTGATGTTGGGGGCCTTCGGCTTCCGAAGGTCCTCAAAAACAGGATTTAACAGTATTTCTGGAGTATAATGTGTGAACAGGTATCTTCGGATTCAAGTCGACATCACAGTAGACCAGAGTAATACGAAGGTTGATACAGCGCCGAAGGTGTGAGCAGGAAAGCTTCGGCGTAGCAACAAAATGTGAAACCGACTTAAAGATGAAAAGGCTATTTAGACCTCGACAGATTACTATAGAATTATTATCAAATGTAAAGGGCATGAATGTAATTTTGTATGGGTTGTGCTCCGTGCCTATAAATAGGTAAACAGTACCCCCGTACTGTTCACGCTGACTGGGGCATTCACTTTTGCGTCACGCTTGTACTTTCATCTCCTTCAAGTTGGAGCATTTGAGAACAAGTCCCCAACATTGGCGCCCACCTCCGGTGAACTCACTTCCACTCTTTGAGTTTTTTGAACACCTTCGGCGATCATAAACCTTCGTTATGGCGCCGAAGAAAGCTTCAGCAGCTGGGACTGCAGCTCTACAACCGCTGGACCACAATCAGGAGACAGTCTCCCTTCGGGAGGCCCGAAGCCAGAAAAGGAAGGCTGTTAGCCCATCACCACCAGAGGACGAGTTAGATCAAGAAATCAGAAATATGGAGATGCTTCATCAACAAGTGCAGAGGAAGAAAGAAAAGATGGCCAGGCTAGCTGAACTGCAGAGGCAGATAGACGAAGCCTCTGAAGAAGTTCGTCACCTTGCTCAGGATGAGCAACACTGAAGGCCTCAGCACCAAGACCTTCATCAGGAGGGTTTTCCCAACGAAGATGACTGGTATGACGATTTCCATCATGGGAATTTTGTTTTTGACGATGCTTCTCCTCTGTCCGCTGAGCTGCAGGCTACACCTTGGCCTCCGTCTTACAAGCCGCCTCAGCTTCCCGTATTCGATGGCCACTCAGACCCGAAGCAGTTTTTGATGAGCTACGAAGCAACAGTATCTTCGTATGGTGGAAATGCTGCGGTCATGGCCAAATCTTTTGTTATGGCTGTCAGGAGTGTTGCTCAAACCTGGTATTCCTCCCTTCGACCAGGAACGATCACTTCATGGCAGAAGCTGAAGGACCTGTTGTTAACTAGCTTCCAAGGGTTTCAGACGAAGCCGGTTACTGCTCAGGCTCTGTTCCAGTGCCACCCAGGATCACGAAGAATACCTTCAGGCGTATGTCCGAAGGTTCTTGCGTTTGAGGGCACAAGCACCAACGGTGCCCAATGAAATTGTCATTGAGGCCATGATCAAGGGGCTTCGGCCAGGACCGTCAGCTCAGTACTTCGCTAGGAAGCCTCCTCAAACTTTGGAGAAGCTTCTCCAGAAGATGGACGAGTACATTCGGGCCGGATAACGATTTTCGCCAAAGAAGGGAGGAGGCTTTCAGGTTTTCTGAAATGACCAGGGGCTTCAGTGGGAGGTTCTACCCGAGGCATGTTAGATCAATTCATAACTCTACACAAAATGATGATAAGGGGAGCCAACAGCAAAGGTCACAATGTTCCTCACAGGCTTCGGGGCAACAGCAAGGTCCCTTCCGACCACCAGCTCCAAGAGGCAGAGGTGCCAGGGGCTTCGGAGGAAGATTTGGCGATCAACAGAGAAGAATCTTTTGTTTATTCTGCGGTGAGAACAAAGGCCATACCACCAGGATGTGTCATGTTACCATCCAGAAGCAAAAGAAAATAGCCGAAGCCGCAGCACAACAAGCTCAGCCGAAGCAGGTCATGCATACAGCTTCGTATCATTCGCCCTACATCCCAGAATATGTGGGCAATCACCCTGCAGTTTCTGTTGCTTCGGCGAGTCAACCTCAAGCTTCCTGGCAACAACCTCCGCCTCCACCTCCGTTGCAACAAGGCCAGCAGCCAGAAGGGAGCCAGTATGCTCCACACCAAAGGGACTTCAGAGAGCAGTCCGAAGCTCGTACAGTCAACAGCACCGTGCCAGAGTCAAAGCACATCTATTGACGAATATCCTACCTTAATAGCAATCTTTTTCATTCAGTTTTATTTTCTGTAATAAAGGACATTGTTTAGGTTTCATGTAAATAGTTTCGTTGATTCCCACAAGGAAAATATATTTTTCACAGGCTTAAATTGTTGAAGTTTAAAGACTTGTGGTAACAAAGAGGACCTTCGGATTATCGAAAATTCTTCGAAGCAACAAAAAGCCGTTCTAAGGAACGCAGAGGTAAGTCTGCCGAAGTCACAAAAAAGTCGTTCCAAAGGGAGCGCAGTGTAGGTTTTTTGCTCCAAAGTCGTTCCTAAGGGAATGCAGAGCTTACAGCGAAAAGTCAACGCTGATTCCGCCAAAAGTAAAGGCGAAGAAGCTCCAAAGTCGTTCCTAAGGGAATGCAGAGCTTACAGCGAAAAGTCAACGCTAATTCCACCAAAAGTAAAGGCGAAGAAGCTCCAAAGTCGTTCCTAAGGGAATGCAGAGCTTACAGCGAAAAGTCAACGCTGATTCCGCTGAAGTAAAAGGCGAAGAAGCTCCTAAGGGAGGCTTATAGTAAAAAAAATTATTATGTGTTTTGTCGCAGGAACATGTGTATCTTCGGAATAAAACACCATCTTACTCAGCATAACATCATCACATCATTTCGCATAACATAAGCATCATACATCATGTTGCATATGGCACAAGAAGGGGACATGACATCGATCTTCGGAAGAATGTTTTGAAAGGGGAAAATCATGCTAAATAGCTTCAGAGAACATTTTTCAAGAAGCCTGGATATTATTCATCAGAACACTGGATATTGTTGTGACAAAGAAAAATTCCTCTTCACGAAGCATGAAAAGAAGGGAAGGTGTTTTTTTCGTCAAAGACTCAAAAAGCGGTACGTGTAAAGTTTCATGCATCGTAAAGAATTGAGCAATAAAAATGGGTATATTACATTCAGGATTACAAAATGTTACAATATATCACATTTCAGAAGTTTAATTTACAATAGTATTTAATCTTCTTTCAGAACAACTTCTGCAGCCTCATTCAGGAGCCGATTGACGACTTCGTCCATGATTGCTTCGGCCATCTTTTTAATTTCGTCGTCTCCTTTCGGCTGAGGGCCTGGAGACGCTTTAGCAGGATCTGAAGGACAGGATACGGCTATGCTGCTATTACAAATGGCAAACGAAGCTTAAAACCAAAAATTACAACACAATAAAAAACTATTAGTTAATACCTAATTGACCTTCGGGCTCTACGCTCTTTTCAGCAGCCTTAGCCACTTCTCTAGCATCGTGAATGCCCTTTTCACTTTTTTGAATGATTTCTCCTGCCATTTCTCGGCCACCATTCTCCCAGATATCGGTAAAAAACTTTCCACCGATCATACTTGCTTCGGCCGAAGGATCTCTTGCATCTTCAAAGGACAAAGCAGCTTCGGATTGTGCTAAAATTTTTACATGTTCGCAGCCCTTCTTCTCTAAAATGGTGGCAATTCCTCTGGCCCCAGAGAAAGCACATATATTCCCACGGCTATTTAAAATTTCTTCGAAGGCTTCAGCTCGTGGCCGATCCATTCAATGGGACCTTCGGGATTACCTCTCATAAAGTTTTCTTCACTTGAGAAGGCTGCCGACCCTGGCGAAGCTAGCTTTCAACTTCTTAACACATTCTATAGATTTGTTATAACATCTCTTCTTGAATGAACGAAGCTCTCAACACTTACTTCTAAGTGATCTGCCCATTGGTCGCTGAGTTCTCGCCTTGTTTCTTCAAGTATGCGTTCTTCCCTGGCTCTGGCCAGTTGTTTCCGAAGATCTTCAATTTCGCGCTTCTGAGCTTCAGCTTGACCCTTGAAAGCAGCTTTGTCTTCCCTTATTTTATTCAGCAAAGAGTGTAATATTTTATCTTTTCGAGGCCTTAGTTCCTCAGTTCAATTACTTCGGAACGAAGGTTGCTCAGGGCTATAGTACACCCTTCGTCTTCAGCATCTTTTTGTGCCCTAAGGGCATTGCTAAGTATCAGGCCCTGCAAAGAAAAATATGTGTGTTTCAATAAACTTAAACAAACAAAAGATTTTTTGGTATCAACAAAGAATACAAGGATCCCATTTATCGCACCTTCAAAACTATTATAGGCCAGGCTGTCGGCCAGATCGTTCTTCGACAGCACCGAGAGCCCGTCTTCTAAGGTTGGGAATCCGAAGCTCTTGCTCATCTCCCGGCAACAGAAATTTCCTTGCTGTCAGGGAGACAATACAAAAAGTCTTCTTCACCACTACCATTGAATATTAACGCCCCCCTTTGGATACTTCAGTTTTTGGGCATAGTGCTGGCCTCTTGCTCTTCTTTTTCTGATAGTTTTTTCCCCGAAGCATGACGAACGATGTAATCACGAACTTTGGAGGACGCTTCGGGGACAACGTCACCGATTTCTTCACAGAAATTGGCTTTGTTATTTTTTCTTCCTCAGTTTCCAAGGATTTTATCTTTACGGGTTCCGAGGACTCAGCTTCGGCTTCAGTTTCCTGCTCTGGAGTTTTGTATCAGAAATTTCAGTTGCTGTTTTAGGAGTGGCAGCAGCCTTTTTCGAAGGTGTGCTTGAGGATTTGATTGTTTCCAGTATATCTAGCACATTAGCCATTCTCTTTCTTTTCGGAGTCACTACTGGCACTTTTTGATTTTTTATTGTCTCAACATTTGCTGCAGGACTCACAATTTCTGGTACTTTTTCTTCAGTTGGTTTTTCCACTTCTTCAATTTTTTCTGTGGATGGCGCTTCAGCCACTTCTTTGGTTTCTGGTAGCAAAATCTTCGGTTCTTCCAGTTCTATCTTTTTCGGCGCTTCAGTTATTTCTGTAGCTGCTGGCGCCGTGGTTGGATTGGTTGGCTTTTTAGCCTCGGTGGCCGAAGAAGATTTTCGGTAAACTCCGGCACCGAAGCTGGTTCAATATAGCGCGGCCGGTGCGTAAGGACCTTTATCTTCTTTCTTTCAGGTTCTGGCTCGCTAGGAGCAGTTGCAGCTTCTTCTTTTGCAGAGGTTGTATTTTTTTCTCTTCTGCCTTCGAACGGGATAGCAATAGTCAGGGTAGACAAACCCAATTGCATCAAATACCCGATTCAGCCTCTTCTTTTTTCGGCCTCCGAAGGCTGCTGACATCGCAGTATCTTCGGCCTTCGAATAAGCACCAAGCAGCTCATCACTTAAATTTTTCAATGCTCTTTAACCAGTCATCATCTGGCTCAGCAAATTTATCTCCGAACTTGAAGGTGTACTTCAGTCTCACAAGTCCACCTTCGTCGGCCTCTTTTATGGTTTCTTGTGGCATTTCCCATTTCTCCGCGAGCGGCCACACCCGGAAGGCAATATGCTCTTGTACTAAATCTCTTGTTCCAATAAAAGAGCAGATAACGCCGAAGGCCCTCTGGCATTCTTCGGCAGCTTCACTCATTTCAACCTTCGGCCTCCGAAGGCCGAAGCTTTGCCAAATAGGACGCATAATTATACCTTTGATATCTTCTCGTACTGATAGGTCATTCTTCACATAAAACCATTCTGTCATCCAGTCGCCGGGCCATCTCTTCCGAAAGGTTGGTACGGGACAGCTTGCCCCGGACCGAGAGACGAACTGTAGCATCCAAATTATTATGGTACTGTTCTTTGCCCCAAGGTTTCGTTTCATATGACAATTCGTTGTATATTGCAGAAGCTTTTTGCATCAGGCTTCAGACCTTGGCTTCTAGCGGCCCACACGAAGATATTCAGCCTTATAATTGCCTCAGGAGTAAGTTGATGAAGATAGACTTCGAAGATTTTCAACACCTCCACGACGAAGCTACTCAAGGGGAAATCGTAGCCCAGCTTTCAAAAAGCTTCGGTACACTACGACTTCATTTTCTTCAGGGTGTGGACAAGTCTTCTCCCCTTTGTCGGCCCTCACAATGGACAAATCCGGAAATACCTTCCTCTCATGTTGACAAGATGATTCTCTTTGATAGTTGATTATACCATAAACTGAATGGCTTGGTCCGCCAGGGACGATCTTCGGAGTCTTCACTACCGCTGTCCACATCATAACTGTCCACTGTCACCAGTATCCTCAGACAAGCCTTCTAGAATTTCCTTGGTAATTTTTTCCGTATTTGTCTTAGACATCGCTATAAGAAAACCCCAAGTTTTTCTCTTCGTCAAGAGTCAGCTTCGTCTCAGCCAGCAGCTTTTCTTATCTCCAGACATCTTCGGAAATACTAAAAAACTGTTTTCAAAGTCGAAGCTTCAAAACTAAGCTCAGAAAA